>NW_010415553.1:0-1236 GCF_000710305.1 Buceros rhinoceros silvestris
TTTTTTTTTTCTCCCCACCTCCTTGTCTTTAGGGTTCTTACAGCTCTGGATGGAAACTACAGCGTGTTTTGAGCTGCTGACTGCAGGAAAGATTAAGCATTTCTGTCCTTAGTGCAACTTACTCGGCACAGATGAAGAGCTTGGATCTTGGAGAACTGGTTTTCTTCCCTTCCTGAGGAAAGAACCTCCAAAGTGGGAACTATCCTTGTATCCTGTTTGCTGCCAAGTAGTTCCTTCCCACTGGAGGCCAATAACCATGGGGCCACCAAAAAGTGAAAAGGAAGAGCAGAGCATAATCCTGATCAGCGACGATGAAGCCGAGAGCTCATTTGGGAACTCAGTCCTGTTAGCAGACCCCGTGGGTAAGTGCTGTGCCGTCATCGATGAAGTTCTGCGAAGAACCTTTGAAGAAAACTGACGTAACGTGGTATGTGATGTGCTCGAAAGGTGTCTTCCTGCTGCTAGGAAGACAAAGGACCTTGAAGATAAAAAAACCAGCAGGAACTGCCATTATTTCATAAATCTGGGGATTTCTTTGATGGCACTGATGTCCTTAAAGGCTAAGGTCGGTTTCAAATTATTACAGACCGAGCTGAGTCCAGTGTCGATTGGATCCTTTTTGATTAAATTACCCCTGTTTTGATAGTCTGTGGAAGTGTTTTGTCCCAGGCCAGTGTGCCATCCATATCGAATCATAAAAAACTTGTGCCTTAAAGTGTCTTTAAAAAGTGAATGTCAGTAGTTGGTTGGATTTGTAATGAAGTTGTAGTTCCTTGTGTACTGATTTACTCCACCTATTCTCTTTTTGACAGAGACATCTGCCCTGGAAGAGGAGAGATCTGAAGAGGTTGTGGATGAGGAGTGTGAACTGATGGTGACTTTCTGTAAACAAGCTAAAGTGATGCCTCACGCGAGATACGACTGTACAATACACCCCTTCGAGTACGTTCTGTGGCGTGGAGGTTAATATGGGGGGTTCACTTTCCAGGTGTAGTCCATCTTGTCAGGTACCTTGTTGGCTTCGTAACAGCTGAAAGCAGAAGTAGAGTTGGCTCAGGGTGTCCCTTGTTGCTGTTTTTCACCTCTGCAGGCGAACAGAGTGCGACACATGCTCGCCCCTCGGGAAAAATGTGGATATTTGTACTCAGTGCTACTGCTACATCTGCGACAAACTAGCTGCCGAGGTAAGAAAGGCACAACTCTGAGGAAAACAAGTCACTCAACAGGCTTTTAAAA
>NW_010415553.1:1352-4042 GCF_000710305.1 Buceros rhinoceros silvestris
ACCGCTCTTAAGCACTCTAGAAGAATAAGTGATACATGAAATTGGATTATTTTAACAGTTCCTCTCCTAAATGGTGATGCCTGTCACAGTGCTACTAAAAATGTGTTCCCTGGGTTTATTTCTAGTAGTCCAGTATGTGGCTGGAGTAAACATTCCCTTGGTTTAAGCAAATGTTCGTCCTGTTTGGCTCAGGCACACGGAGTGTTTCATGGAATCGGTTTACCCAGTTGGAGCGCTCCTCACTGCGCTCCAGAAATGTCAGACTTCGGTTTCCCACCCTGAGGAGCGTGGGGAAGGTGTTGGGTGTGTGGAGTCTGTCTGGAGTTTTCTTAGAATTCAGAAACAGTGAACAAAGCTGGGGTGAACACACAAAGCTGCTGCTTGGTTTCTTATTTCCAGCGGGGAGGGCACCAGCTCTGGGTGTCTCTGTAGGGTATTTCAGAACAAGGGTAAAGGACAGTGGGTTTGTTCTTTTTTTTTTTTCTTTCTAAGCCATAGTACAGGGCAACCAAGCTGGTGAAGGGTTTAGAGAGCAAGTCTTATGAGGGGAGCGGCTGAGGGACCTGGGGGAGTTGAGCCTGGAGCAAAGGAGGCTCCGGGGAGACCTTCTGGCTCTGACAACTCCCTGACAGGAGGGTGGAGCAAGGGGGGGTTGGTTTCTGCTCCCCTGGAACAAGCGACAGGACGAGAGGAACCGGCCTGCAGTGATTCCAGGGGAGGCTGAGGTTGTCCCTGAGGAGCCATTTCTGTCCCGTTGGGGTTGTCCCGGCCTGGCCCAGACTGTCCAAACACTTCCCTGTGGCTTTGTCTGTTGGATGCAATGAGTTGTTGTCCTTCTTTCAGAACCTGTCTTTTGATTTGCTTGGATGGAGAGAAAAAAAAAATTCCCTTTTTTTCCTGTTTTATGAAATAGTGCCAGAACTGGACAACCCCTTCCCTCTGTCACTGCAACGCCCACAACAAAAGCAAGTTCTGGAAGGACCAGCGTGACTTTGCCTTGGCCGGTGTTTTGGTCATGTTCAATCTGGAGCTCACCGATATTGATGCCGACCTTCGGCACGGCGGTAAGCACTGTGCGCCCCTCGTGTCTGGAGGGACCTGTGGCTGGTCAGTCCGTGGCTTTGTGGGACGCGAGCTCACCGATATTGATGCCGACCTTCGGCACGGCGGTAAGCACTGTGCGCCCCTCGTGTCTGGAGGGACCTGTGGCTGCTCAGTCCGTGGCTTGGTAGGCAGCTCGTCTGGTAGACAGCTCTCCCAGCAAAGGCTTGGTGAATTTTAAGGTAGCAGCTTACTGTGGCCACTCTCTGGGCCATACTCAGAGCAGACGCAGATCTGCAGGTCTGGTTCTTGTCCGGTTCTGCTTTCCTCGCTCTGGAAGAGCAGCAAAGCCAGTAAGATAGAGCTCGAGTAACTAAATATTTTACCTGGAGTATCGTGATATTATAAAAATAAAGAATAGCACTAACAGTTTCCCATCTGTCTGCTCTTCTAGGAAGTCTTCTAATAAAATTTATCCAGGAACTTTCTGTGGAGTATAACAAGTATCTGGTCGGAGAAAGAATGCCTCCCACGCATCACGAGTGCTTTTGCCTCCCCAGATTGCCTCCTGGGCAGTGCAATATCTGCAGGTCACGCAACATGGAGGTCATATACAAGTAAGTGAGGACAGAACTCGGCTCCTAGCAGTACCTACTGGTCAGTGTGGGTTGATTTCCGTTAGTCAAGCGACGATCAGAATCATGATACAGCAGAAAAATGGCTGGGAGACCTTGATTGGTCAGGGAGCTGTTAAATTGCATTGGATGTAGTTTAAACACCCCCTAAACACATCTTTAAATAGTCCTTAAATACACCTTTAAATACATCTCTCGTGCTGTACTAAGACCCTTGATAATATCCCTCAGTATTATAACCTGGGAAAGCATGAAAGTAAAGGCCCTTTTTTTACTATCTTGTTTTTCAGGGTGGGGTTCAGCTTTTACTCAGTGATATGTGCCTTTAAAATGCATAAAGTAATGGTTGGGCAAATCCCTTTTCACTAAGTTTTTCAAGGAAAGGCAAGTAATTTGCTCCCAGACTGTGAAACTGTGATTACTGCCATTTGTTTATGAAGGACGTCATTGCAGACACTCTATCTCACAGCCTACTTAACTTTCTTAGGTATTCTGGAGTTTTTGCCCTGGTAACAAGGTTTCTAAACCAGGCAGAACAAGAGAGCCCTAAAGCTGCCGCTGTCATGTTTCTGGGAGCAGCTAAGGAGATAGCACTTCATAAAGACCCTGCTTTGTAAGTATCCAGTTCCACATCTGGTGTGCGATCTCTGTTTGCTTCTGAAAAGGAGGAGGCTCAGCGAGAGAGCTCTGGTTTGGCATTTATTTAGAGCGAGGACGGGGTAAACACCCTAGCGCTGGCTGCAGCGCAGTGAGAGGAGAATGAGTACCCCTGAGGGAGGACGGAGATTGGTTACGGGAGGGATTTGGGGAAAAAGAGAAGGTTAAAGGTTGGATGGGAGAGGAAGAAGCTAAGTGGGATTGAGTCATGAGGAGGAGAGATGATCTCCAAGAAAGGGAAGGAATTAGTGATGGGAACTGGGAGGAGGGTGGGGGGCGGGTACAGGCAGCAGATGATGGCAGGCAGGGGTAACTTCTCCAGGAAAGGGACAGGGGAGCTTTTCTGAAAGGCGAGCG
>NW_010415553.1:4057-11111 GCF_000710305.1 Buceros rhinoceros silvestris
GGCGGTGGGACACGGCACGGGGATGGAGGGCGGTTACAGGCAGCAGATGATGGCAGGCAGGGTTAACTTCTCCAGGAAAGGTACAGGGGAGCTTTCCTGAGAGGAGAGCGCACAAGCTGCGCTCTGGGAAGAAACATCTGCTCCTCACCTGGAAGGAAGGGAGGGTGTGATGGTCCTCGGGTGATAAGTTGTAGGTGCCTCCCGCAGGTCTGGAGGCTGCCCTGTCAGCTGGGAGGAATAAAAAAAAAACAGTTTAAACACGTCAACTTTACTACTTGTGCTGGTTATTTTCTTGTATATGTTGTGAGTGTTTCATGCTCGATTCCTGTCCAGCTTGAGCAAGGTCCCAGAGCTCTGCTTTGCAAAACCTAAATATTTTGGGGGCTTAAATTCAAAGGTTTTTATGAAACAGTAAATGTGGTCTGGAAACAGCAGCTCCTCTGCAGTTCCTTCTGAGGAGCTGCCGAGGTTTGCAGGGAGTGGGCTGGCTGTGTTATCTGGGTAGGTCCCTGTGTGCTTACTGTGAGCCCCACAGCATTCCCTAAAGTTAATGGGCTGAGGTTTGGCCCTCGTGGGACGATGGCTCACAGCCCCTCAGAGGCCCTGTTAAAGCAAAGTTGTGCCCTCGAGGGTCTAAGACAGCGGGTCAGGGGGTTTGGTGTTGCTTTACGCTGCTTAGCTCGGCGGGGAGGTATGCTCCGAGTACTGCTGTGGAACGGTGTTCATTCTAGAATGTGTTTTTTCTCTTTATGCACTTGGTGCATCTGTTTGGAATGATTTTTATTATTCCAAATAATAAAATGTGATAGCTCCCAGTGCTTTATAAGAAAAAAGTTTTCTTAAGCAGTTGAGTAGAGAGAAGGGAGAAAGACAGGAACACCAGCTAAGCATTAATTAGTGCTTTTTCCCTCCCCTCTCAGAAGCTGGCAGAACCTTGGTCATACTGCTTCGTTAAAGATCGCTGTCCCTTGTTTGCTGCAGAGGTAGGACTTCTCGTACGGGCTGAGATGGCGATGGGATGGTTCTGGCTGCAGACTTTCTGCTGGCATCTCAAAAGCATTTCAAATGCCTTCCGTTTAAAGGCATGAAGAAAAAAGTGAAGGCTTTAGCTCTTAAAAGCCAGAAGTATAGACCCATGCAAGTTTAATCTTGTGGTTCTGTAGCATCAGGAGCTCCTTATCAGGCAACATGACCCCTCTGTACTGGGGGGACAGGCAGAATTTAAACAGCCCCATGCACCAGTCAGGCTAAGGAGCAGGGACCTCAGGTTCTACAGCTGTACACCCCAACTCAGGATATTTAGAAGCTTTGTTTAATATTAGTCCCTTCCTGGGAAGGACAAGGGCAAAACCTGCCTTATTTAGAGGCGCATAAATGCTCCAACCCTTCTTTGTTGCCTCAGAGAATAACTCGGTGGGGAGCTCAAAGCCAAGAAGGTGGATTCTGTTTTGACTGCAGCCTGGGAGCGCTCTGTAAGGGCAGACCGGAAGGTGGTGTCAGGAAGCTGCTCGTGGTTTTTAAGCCAAAGAGTAAATAGTGTCTCTTCAAGATCAAAAGAGCAGCCTTGTGGAGCTCCGCTGGGATGGAGCAGTTGGGGATGTAACATAGTAAAGCTCCTCAGAGGCTGATGAATGAGGACATCAAGCTCACTGGGCTTAATTCAGTTCTCATTTTAGCTTTGTATTTCACCTTTAACCCAAAACTCACTTGCAACAGAAGGTTAACGAAGTGAGAATTCACTTTTTTCAGGGGCACTCAAAAACAGTTATATATTCTCACCTCATTTCAAACTGATGACAGGTATCACCTAAATCCTACATCAGTTTCCATTTGAAGTTACTATACTTGAATTTCTTAGTTTCTTCCTTTTCCTGGTCTTTTAAGGTAATTTTTTCCTCCCTCCCCCAATTTTAGAAGAGCAAACTCTGCCTTGGGTCAGTGTGTTATCTCCAGTTAAGACATGGCTGGTTTCGCTAGGCGTGTAGCTGCCAGGGGCTCGGGGTGATCAGGCTGTGGGCTCGTCGAAGGTTGCTGCGGTGTTGATCACATTCACGCACTGGGCATCTTTGTTTTAAAAGTGAAGACCGCAGCCCCTTGGTTTCACTGGTGGTTAAAACCAGAAACCTTTTGGACTGGTGTTTGAATCACAGATTCACAGAATCTTCTGGCTGGAAGAGACCTTTAAGATCATCGAGTTCAACTGTTCACCCTGCACTGCCAGGGTCCCTAAACCACGTCCCACCACATCTACACGGCTTTTAAACACTTCCAGGGAAGGAGTCTCCACCACCTCTCTGGCAACCTGTTCCAATGCTGAATGACCCTCTCTGTAAAGAAATTATTCCTGATATCCAACTGAAATTTCCCCTGATGCAACTTAAGGCCATTTCCTTCGTAACATGGGAGAAGAGGCGGACCCCCACCTCCCTACAACCTCCTGTCAGGTAGTTGTAGAGTGGTAAGGTCTCCCCTGAGCCTCCTCTTCTCCAGACTAAACAACCCCAGTTCCCTCAGCTGCTCCTCATAAGATAAGAAAAAAATCACAGAAGAGCACTAATGTTATTCACTATGAATCAGAAAGTACGAATTTAAATATAGATCCCAGTGTATCTGACATTTAACCAAAAAATCCCAAACATCTGTAGAATGGTTTCCTGTAGGATTAAAGAAGCCACGACAACTGAAGAGCTTTTGATGATTTTTTTTTTTCCTTTTCGTTTCAAACCCCAGGATCACCACACGACTTCAGAAGATGCTGGTGTTGTGTGACTTTCCAAAAAGTCTGTATGAAAAGTTTGTTACTTTCTTTCAGTCCATCTCACTCCCATGTCACTGTTTTGGCTTCTCAAATAGGTACGTTCTTTGGGTTTTGTTTACAGAATGTGTTTCTTTATAGAGCTCCCTGGTTTGGTTCTTTCACTGGCAGTGTTAGGTGTGAGTCTTTTAAAGGAAGCTGCTCTGTGTTTGTCTTGTCCTTACAGGAGCTACAGCTCAGTTGTTGTCCATATAGCTTTGTTCTTTCTTTTTTTCCCCCCTTTTTTCCCCCCAGAAGTGAGCTGTAAACCTTAAAATGTTTTATTGGTAAATCTTCCTGCTACGTAAGAGAAATAAGTTGTGGTATGCAAAGAAAACATGGTTAAAAATGACCTTATTTCTGTACTTCCAGCTTGAATGTGGTGCCATGGGACCATGTATTACTGACCACAGTTTTAAAAGGCCAGAACATCACTGGTCAAAGAACACAGAAAGGAAGAAAAGTATTTCTGTGGGAAACTCTCGCTGTTATAGAGGCTCGAGTGGAGAAGCTGGTAGACAAGAGGAAGTAAGATTGGTTTGGTCTTGTTTCATTTTACGAAGTCACCTTGTACGTTTTGCCTGGTTAATGTTTTCCTGACGTCTGCAGGAGCTTCGTATAATGGGGAAACGTATGAAACAAAGACGTATTTGAAGCTATTTTTGCTTCTTATCAACAAGGCCAATAGCTTTTTGAAATATTTCAAAGCAGAATCAAGCCCTTTGAACACTTCAGGACCAGAAAAGAATGTGGAAGTGGATGGTTTCTTTGTTTCCATAACCCCAGTAGGTTTTAGATGTGGATGTTTAAAACAAATTCTGTTCATCACAGGCTGACTAGATGGAAGACAGCAAAAAAAGTGCCTTCTGGTCTCTGAGTCTTCAGAAATCTGTATTCAAAAGAATATGGTCCACTTAAGGAATTACATTGAGAGGCCACCTCCTGTTTTACGTTGCCAAAGTAGGGAGGTAATCTGTGGACAGCTTCTTGGAACTTATTTCCAGCTGTTGCTTTCTGCTGGTTGTACTTCTGTCCTATTGCACAGTCTCTTGCGTGGGAAGAGACATTTTGCTTCGTTAATCTCTTTTGCTTCATTAGTTGTAGTAAATATGTGGTTGACTTGCATACAGCTCTGTACTTCCTTCCTCTTCCTGCTCACCCTCTTTTTTTTTTTCTTTCTCCCCAGCTATAAAGAAGTTGTGCGCTACCTGAGAGCTGTGAAATGCAACGATACCAAAGGGTAAATGGCTTCTGTCCTGTCCTTTGTCACCTTAGTTGTTTCTTTGCTTAAGATTGTGTCCCAGTCTGTGTTCCTTTGTGTGATAAACTGGCAGAAGGAGCAGCAGCAGGATTTTGGCAGCTGTTTGCTGAGTGAAAGCAACGCCGCTTTGCAACCAACTTCTGCCTCGTGGGATGGAACTCACTGATGTTTATACTAGTTCATTTCTTCCTTCTTTCCAGGTTAAGAGACCTTCGTGATCAAATCCCTTTCTATTTGTGTAAAACTGGAGACTTTCTCGATGCTGCGCACTCGCTGCTGTTCCCTGTCAACAGCCTGGCCTGCTGCACCGCCTGCCGGATAACGCCGCTCCAGTTCGAGGTCTACCTGAAGATGTTCAGAACAGGCAGCGTCCCAGCGGGAAACGACATGCTGGGCTCTGGGCCCTGGATTACAGCTGGCAAGTGTGACTTCCTGCTTATATCTGCGTAGAACCCCACTTACTTAATTACAGCTTTTGCTTTGTCACTAAATGAACGTTCTGAGGGACTCCAAACCCAGCTACAAGTTGTCCAGACCAACGTGTGATACGTGATGCTAGGCGGGAAGAATGGCTATGTATTTGAGCATGAGTTTGTTGGCTACGCTTCACACAGAACACTGGTTTTGTCAGCTGTGAATTCGGCCTGTTTAAAGAAAATACAAAGCTCTCTATTACATCAGTGGTTATGGTATGGCTCAGCCTTGACCTTGAGAATAAAAGCTTCCTGCTGGAAAGGGTTGCCCAATCTGTGTATTGCGTTGTCATTAGTTCAGCCCCTGATAACTGTGGTTGTCTGTCTTGGTGCCTGCTGCGTGTCAAGGTGTGCTCTGAAATGAAAGACTTGTTTTGGAGATGTTCAGCTGCTGTTTGAATTCTCAGACGTGTGAGATACTGATGGTGTGTGTCGCACTGTGCTGAGGTGTGATGTACGTAGTGAAGACTTTGTTCTGCCGTGGCTTAGTCTCAATTGTGTTCAGCTCTTTGCAGCTTTCCAGAAGAGTGTTTTACAGTTATCTGTAATGAAGTTACTGTCTGTACTATCTCGTTTGTCTTCGCAGCCTGTAATTGTTCAGGGAATATAAGATATGTTTTGGATTTTTATTTCTTGCAGGGTCTCCCTTGAAAGATGCTGTTCTAATTAAGCAGGCGCTCAAACTCCTTTACAGCAACGTGTTGCTCTACAGGAATGTAAGTCTCTATTCAGATCGTTTCTGTGGCCCATCGAGCGTTTCTGTGTATTACCTGTTCTGCCCAGTTACTTCTCTAAGGCAAAGACTTCCTCTCAGAACCTTTTCTCTCTGAACAGTTCACACCTCTGAAGGGATTTGACTTTGTAAAATAAATGTCCTGCTGTGTTTCAGCCTAAATGCTGGAGTTCCCTCATCATGATCTTGGGCAGTAGCAGTTTGCTGGAGAAGAGCGGGCACCTACATCCCCTGTCCCTGAAGGAGCCACCGCTTGACTTCCAAAGGGTAACTGAAACGTACTGTGGAACAGGAGAACCTGTCATCTTGGGTTTTGTACAAGACTTCACTTGATGTGGGCACTGGCTCGTTCTCCTGAGTCCTGAGGTGAACTTTACTATGCCTCGTCCAGTGCTCTTGTGGAACATGCCAAGTGGAAGGAACACACCAAATGGAAGGAACGCTTTGCAATATGTGAGATTCAGGAGCATTAAATGCAACGGTAAACAGCTGAAGTCTGCTCGCAGCTCAGTGCCTGGTACTGATTCCGTGGCTTTTAGTGTTGAGATGGATCAGATAACAAAATGGAGGGGAAAGCAGTTTAGGAAAAAAGCTGTTCAGATGGTCCTAAAGAGTTGGTACCTGGGTATGTTCTTCACAAGGACAGAAGTAGCTGCCAAGCATAGTGGGTTAAAACCACGAGGTTCTGTGGTATGGTTTGGTTAGTGCTGTAGAGCCCCGGCTTCCCTTGAGTAAGGTGTTGAGCAGTCAACCTCCTCTGTAAAAAATGCTGAATAAATAAGTAAAAGCACATTAAAGAACTATATTGGGCACTGTTTGATGTTTGCAGAGTATCTGGACATCCTCCCTTTCCCTTGTGACTCTGCTTCTGTTGCAGGGAGTGCTCGCTGCCAGCTGTGGCCTTTTGGAGGAGCTGAAGGCAAAAGTTAATGTGTCTTTACCACCCTCTATTTTCTCTCCTCACGTAAGTGTGCACATGGCAATAAGGACATTTACCATTCATGTCACTGTGCTTGAAGACAGAGCAGTATTGAAAACAGTTCAGTTATTGTGAAAATCTTTTAAGAGAGGGCTTGAAGATTTTCGAGGGGTGGAATCAGCCTAAGACTGTCCTTAGCACGGACTAAAGGGGTGAGCAGGTGTCTGAAGGTAAGAAAACTGTTAGGGTCTGTTCTGTTCCACACCAGCTTCAACCCAGGACAAGTCCTGCTTCATCACCGTCCAAATCTATGCATTTATAAAGTGGGGGAGTTGGTAATGATTGAGTCCGTCTTAACTTCTCCCAGGGTGATCTTGTGGTGTTTGATTCAGACCGGACACTGTCCCTCGAGACTTGGCAGTGTGTTTGTCTCAAAACTCTGAACTTGTGTTGAGTGAGGGTTGCAAGTGTAGGGGAACCTGTTGAGAGATGGCTTGAAATGTGTATTCTAGGTTAAATACCGTCGATCGGAGGAGGGATCTGATTCTTTTTACTTCTTTTGAGGAAGGTCTATTTAACTTACGCTCCAAATGTGTAACTTCTGGGCTAGAATTTTTTCCTCTTAATTATGCTTATGTGATGGTGTAAGACTTCATGTTCCTGTGCGGACTTTGGGAGCACAAGGTGAAACATGCTCTAGAAACAGAAGTGCCTGTTCTGTTCTTCCTTCTTCTGGTTCTTCATAAGATTCTTGTTCCCGACATCCATCCTGTCTGATGGGAATGGTGGTAACTTGGTGCTGGTTTGACTGGATACGATACAGCCGTAGTGGGAAAGTGTTGGGTTTTTGATTTTTTTTAATTATATAATAAAA
>NW_010415554.1:0-62555 GCF_000710305.1 Buceros rhinoceros silvestris
GCATCTCTTTTGGTGGGAAACAGCCCCCCCCCTTTTCAAACTGCGACAGCTTTACATATTAGATGTGCTTCCTTTTTGCTTCAAATGAGGGTTGGAATGTAGTTTCAGTAAACAGTCTGAGTCAATGTTAATGCCTGGGATGAATTTTTAACAATAAAACTGGTAGGTTTAAATATCTGATAAATTGGTGGGATCTCTGATTCTCAAAGGTTGCTAATATGAATGGTTAATAACAAGAGTTCTGTTTTTCTCTTTAAGAGTATAACAGGGTGTGTAATATATCGGCATATGCCGTGTTTATCAAGGGGAACTCCAGGACAACTGTAAGACATTATATTATATGATTTTCAGATGCCTATACAATGTATTCTCTGTTCTGTTCAATTAATTCAACAAGATTGAACATTTAATTACACTGTTTTGAGCAGCTGCACACTATAGTAGTAATTGGTATCTCATTACCCTTGACGTTAGCCCTACTTCACTGTCAGTCCTCCCTTTTTTCTCAAAGACAAGCAGCAAAGCAGGTAAGTTGATGGAATATCATGAGCAAAATATGCATTCTTGACAAAAGAGTATCAAGTGCCAAACACTATGAGGAACAGAGCTAAAAAATAACTTATCAGAGAGAATCACTGTAGAAACCTAAACATGCTTGCAAGAAAGCAAGCTCTTCACAGCTCACAATTTTAAAACATGAAAGAGCTACAGCCCAGCATAAAGTTCTTCAGGATATATTTTGAAGCTGAAAAAGAAATAGACAGAAAAAAAAAGCTGTGACTGTGTCTGAAATGCTCTGCACACTGCTGTTTCACTGTTTGTATCCACCACAAGATTTTTCTGGGAGACTTACACTGTTAACTCTCAAAACAACCTGCACAGGAAAGTGATGGTGTACCATACACCTCTTTAGAAACCCTGAACAATGTGTATTACGATGGTGAATACTGAGAAGCATCCCATTTGTGTTAACCTTCACTATTAACATTTTATTTTTTATTTTGATGAACATTTTCCTATATTTAGATTTCATGTTGTTGTCTCCTCCTCACAGTTTCGTACTCTAGAGAACAAACATAGTTTGATATCATTTCAAATATTTAAAATATGGTTGACCAAACCATAAACTACTTGGAGATGAATTTGTTCTTAAAGTAATGATTAATCTATATTTTACTGAGGGGCTAATATCTATTTCTTGAGCTTTTTTCTTGCTTCTAATGTTTGTATCTCTTTAATCTCAATATGTTTACACTATTGTTAAGTATTTCTCTATGCTTGTGACATTCTTACTAAAATTAACTTTCCTTCAAAATCCTTTCACTCATCATATATATCTTCATTTTAACACAGAACTGAGAAACCCAAATGGGTTAACTGACTTAGACAAACTGCCTGTAGTTTTCCTGCCAACCACAATAAGGTGTACAGAATCCTCAACCCTCAAGGTAAGAAAGAAGAGTACTGTGACTAACGGAATTTAATAGAATTAGATCTGAACTCAGTCTTTGTCTTCTCCATCATCTTGTTTTCTCTCTAGTTCTCATAGCAGAGATGCTGCTCCTTGTTACATCTGTCACCGTGGGCTCCTTGGCCCCTTCATAGTGGCTGTCACTGAAAGGACATGCTATTGAAAGTGTTGAGGAAGATTTCATCTCTCTGTTGCACAGCTCAGTGATTTAGTAGATTCAGCAATGTGACATGCTGACTCAGCCTTGCCACTGTTAGGAGTTTCTGACGACTTGGTGATTACATGTGGACTGGTTGAAAAGGTTATGCTACATAAGAGGAAAATGAGGGTAGTCAAGTACAGTAGAACCACTTACAGTGAAATGGTGTGAAAATCCCAAACAGCCTTAGTGCATTTCAATAAACATTTCATCAAGCTGTTTCTAGATAAACTTCCTTTCAGATATTAAACCCTTTGGAAATCATCAAATAACATGTCTAGATAGTGTTAAATAATGGGAATTATTGCCTTCTCATCTTGGACAGAAGTAAATACAAAGAAAAACATGTCACCTGTCACTGTAGATTCTCTCAGCTGGAAGTAAAAACCATTTTGGCTAATCATTTTGCAGATGCTTTACCTTGTACTTCAAGTTACGCAGTAAAAGCACTTGGAAACAAAACAACTTTATTTTTATGACTATGGAACCTTCTTCAAGGACCGAAGACTGCTAAGCAGGGACGAGACCACCTGGCCAAGCAGCACAAAACCATCTCTGCCAGCTGGCCTGCCAACCTGGGGAGGAGGGCTTTAAACAAGAAATAACAGTGAAAGGACATGACAAACTTCAGTCAAGTCAGAAAACAATGAACAACGTTGGCAAGCAAAGGGTTCAGGATGGTGTGGACAAGACTTCGTAATGAACATAACAGAGCAGATAAGGGTCCATGACAAGTCTACTCCCACATATAAGACAGAGCCAGGTGAACAGCACTATGGGAGAAACTTTTTTTCTGGGAAATCATCATGAGAGGGTGCCCGTCAAGTGCTTGTGCGCTAAGGCGTGCAGCATGGGGAACAAAAGGAGGATTTAGAGCTCTATGCACAGTTGCAAGGCTACAATCTCATTAGCAACATAGATGTGGTGCATAGCTCATACAATTGGAGTGTTGTGATGGATGGGTACAGGCTTTTTAAGAAGAGCCTGCTAGGAAAGGAAGGGAGTTTCCCTTTATGTGAGAGATAAATGGGAACAAAAGAAGCTGTGTCTATGAACAGGAAAGGAGACAAATAAACAACTCCCAAGCTTATAGCTGCAAAGGTTTTCAGTCAGCCAAAATACTTCCCTTGCAGTGGCTAGAGCAAATTTGGAGTATCTGCTTGTTTTTACCTTGCTGCCTTGTTTTTACCTCTTTCTTTCACAGAAGGATCGCATTGCTGTAGAGACAGCTCTGATCTGCAAGGGGAAATTCCTCCACCTAACTCATGTCAGCTTGCCAACAAAAAAAGTAAATTCACTGTTTCTGATTTTGGGATTAGAATAGGGAAGTGAGGGTTTTGTTTTGGTTTTATTTTGTTTTTTTATTTTGTTTGGGGGGGGTGTTGTTGTTTGTTTGCTTGTTTGTTTTGTGAAAAAATCATAGAAACCTCGAAATATCATGTTTGTCACACAACAAATAAAACTGGTCATAGATGATTGATGTAATCCATAACTAATTAAGTTCTTTTTCAATGCTCTGGGATTATATCATGGACATAAATTCTTGAGTGAATGATAATATTTAGAAACATCCTTTGGAACTTCAAAGAAAGCAGAAGGTAATTGTGGTGGGTTGACTTTGGTGGGCTGCCAAACCCCAACCAGCTTCTCCCATTTCCCCTCAAGAAGACAGGGAGAGAAAATGAAGTGATCAAGATAAAGGCAAGAAGATCACTCATCAATTACCATCACGGGCAAACCAGACTTGACTAGGGAAAAATTAATTTAAGCTATTGCCAATTAAAAGATTTGGATTGTGAGAAACAAAACCTGTAATACCTCCACACACACACTTTCTCAGGCTGAACTTCACTCCTTTCTCATTTCGTTCCTGTGCCTGAGCTGTGCAAGAGGGATGGGTTATGATCAGTCCATAACTGTTTTGAAAAGGTATTTTGCCCTTTCTTAAATCTGTTTTACCAGAGGCATCACCATCTTGGCTGAGGAGTTCAGCCATACCCTGCAGCTGGTAGGTTGGAGCCAGCTGGAACATGGCTCTTCTCACAGCAGCCACCCTATGGGTGTCCCCACTGCCACCATCTGCGCATGGACACCCATTGCAATAACACAACATAGTTAGGATAAAATGGGAGAGAAGTATTTCCTTATTATTATGAAACCATACTCAGTAGTATGTTTTTGATATGCTATTATATTGTACTACAAAAATATGCTTGTACTCACAGGAGATCTGAGTGATAATCCTAAATTGGTCACTCAGGGCCAAGACCTCCAAAATCAGGAGTGATCCCTACAACAATTACATTCTTCTCAAGTCATCTGTGTATATTCAATGATCAAAGCATTGTGCTGTCTCTCTGTGACACTTAAAAGTAAAGGTGGTTAAAACTTCGTAGCAAAGGTAATAACAGAATATTGAAAAGTACGTGATCTGCAGCCAGAATACATTCACGGTGTAGACTTCAACTCATGTTGGTCTCTGGAGATGCATGTGATCACCAGCAGATTGAAGGTTGCAGGATTTTTTAATTGCTTGTTGTCAGTGCATAGAGGTTGTATTTCAGATCACGAATTTTAAGTTGTCCCTCCTTCCTTTGTTTCTTAATTGCATGCCTATGCTCGAGAAAGGTACGGAGTGAAACCAAGTTTAGAAGTTGCAGAAGTTGCAGTAATATATCTTGAATTACATATCATAGCTTTATTTATATATGTAAGGCTTTTCTACAAAGAAGAGTAGAAAGAAGATCCTGCTTTTTGTCTTCAGGATCAGCCCAGATCTCTCCTGGCACGTTGTAGGTGAACTAGTATGTCTTTTCTGCAGTTTTCAATAAACTTCTCTATATACTATAACATTGTTGAAAGCAAGTTCTATATCCCCAGTAGGTTCTTCTGCCATAACTTAATTCGGCCTTAACAATAAGTAGAAATGTCTTAAAATAATGAACCTTTAAATTTGGGGACCTAAAAATGGGGATTTTCCAATAGGTGCATTGGGAGTGGGGTAGTGTACTGAAACGCAAAGCACTCATTTTACTTGAATGAAGTGTTAAATGAACCATCTGGATTTATCTAAAGGATGAAGGTTCTTAAAAACAGTCACTTACATTAAAACTTAAAATGAAACTCACTCGTTAATTACATAATTTCTAAATCCTTTGGTTTACTTTGAGCTTGTTTTTAAACAGTTCTCAGAAACAATGGGAGACTTAAATTAGGTGTAAGATTAAGAATAAAAAAAAAGTCTGCTTATTTGTTGGAGAGCTTTGGTCAAATTCTTGTAAAATTACATTCCCAGCACATGCTAGATGAGATGAGTTACAAACAGCAGAAAGCAAATAGCAGTAAAAAAAAAATCACAGTAATTTTCAGGATCACAGCCTAAAAACTCTGTGAAAGCCTAAGTGAAGATTGGTATTCACAAACAATTTATTCTCAGCAAAAGCTGTTATTTCTGTTGTTCTGCAGGTTCTATCAGACCAAGGCACAGTCCTTTTATTATTTCAACATGTGTTCTCAAACATCAACACATTAGGGTGAAATCCAAAATGCAAGCCTGCCATTGGTAAGGTCATTGGCACACTCTCACTCTTCCTTTTCTATTGCAAACACGATGCTGGGTAATGAAATTACTATCTTTAAAATTGGTTTATGGGAAATCCCACATTTCACTGATAAAGGCATTACAATAATTTAAATTTATGTCATTAAAATTCAGTGTATTACTCTAGATCAAAATGGAAGCTTCACAAAAGAGTCTTTTAGGATAGATTATGACTTTCTACGTGCTTATGGTGGTGACTGTCCCACAATCAGTATAATAGGCTTGCGTAATTATTAACATTTAAATTTACATGGTAAATCTTTCTTTCCTCTCATTTCAATACTTCCTTTCTCGTTCTTGGACAAAAGCAACTTGCTACCAGTTCTCCAATCAGGATGTTACTCACTGATACAAATTTTGAAAACTGGCATTAAAGTGCTGTGTAATTGTGACAGAGAAAGAGAAAAAGGAAGCATTGGTAAAATGGTGGTGTTCCACCGTGTATTCAAGATTATCTGTTATTCAAGTTAAATTACCTTTTGATTTTCATTGTGGAAAGGAGAATGTGTATTACTAGTAGTATCTATCTGAGAAATGAACTATAGATCCAAACCTACATGTCCAGAGTCTCAAGGATTTTTTTCTTAGCTGAAATAGCATGAATGTTTCTTATTAATTGTTTAATTATCAGTTTCTAAGGTACAGAGGGTAAATTAAAAGACAGACTCTAGAAAGACATATTTGAAGAGCAATGTTTTAAGTATTTCCAACATTTTTATTTCAGACATATTCAGTCAGTCAGTGGACGTAAACAAAAATTTATTCTCTATGAAGAATAGTGTATCTGATTTTACAACAAATACTGTGTATTCCTTGTGGAATATGGCTCATTGTGCATAGATAAATCTGTCCGCATGTCGGAATGTTGCATTTCTCAAGAATATAGCTCAAAGGCAAGTCATCAACAGTACTATTCGATTTGTTGCTTGCCTAGACATGGAGTTAGAATCTGTATCACTTCACACACTAACTTAATACTCTTATTTGCCCCTTCTGTAAGTTCTCGAGATTTACCTAAAAAGCCTGACTAACAAGTGTAATTTCCAACCTAAATTTTCTGCTGACTACAAATAATCAAGCAGTTTTATGTAATTTCTCTATGAGAAGTGAACTCACATATACATTTGTCTTTATTGTTGGTTCTCTACTAAAAGCTCCATTTTAATGACATTTCACGAGAGATTTCTTAAAAAAAAGTTATTACCTTGTTCACGCAACATACTAAGAGAATTTGATAATTATATGTACATTGACAGCTGCCATTATAAAACCATAGTTAACCTCTGATGTAAAACATGGTTTTTAAGTTTTTGTTATTCTCTTTTTCTTTGACTGTGCAGAAAACTTACCTTATGTACCCATTTTGTCATGAGTTACCCTTCTTTTACTTTAGCAGTATGAATATATGCCTATTCCATCTATATTTACACACATACATAGCTTGATTCCAATGTACATTTCTCCTTTGACAAGATACAGTATAAATAATTTATAGATGCAATTTATTGCAAGACAGAAATATGCTGATATAAAGTACTGAGAACCACCTTCTGTTCAGGGAAAAGCAATACAGTACCCAGTGTTGTAATAAACTGCATATTTTGTTAGGAAAGATATTTTGTTCATTTATTTTTCAGTTATGCATTGCAAGTTTTCTATAATTTAATTCCTGATTTTTTTTTTTGTTTTAGCTTAAGTTACCAGAGAAGGAAGTTAATTTTTCCCACTTTTATCCTTGGCGTGAGCTGTCCTTAAATGTAAGTAAAATGGCTGTACTTAACTGTGTAATAATCCACCATTCATGCTGAGTTAGCAAAGAGAAACAGGGTAGGATTCTCTCAGACATCAGCCTGCTGGATGGCCTTCTTAAAAAGAAAATAAAAAATCACCTCATCTCAAAATCACCTGCTTGAGATTGACCTGCACACGCTAAACCCCTCTGCAGGCGGATCTTAACAGCCACTTATCTCTGACACATCCTTGGTGCCGACTTTCCCCGAGGGCAGAGAGAAACATTTAGCAATATAGGATGTTATTTCCTCAGTAATTAGCAATCCCCTAGGCAGTCTGGCTCAGCTTTCTCCCCCAGAGACCCTTTGGGGATGGTGACCTGCCTCCCAGCCTCGGCAATTTCTACCCCTGGAGGTATGTGAGCTGACGTATCTGCCTGAGAAATAGTCCCTTGTGAGTGACTTTTTTATAATGCATTTTTCACCTCTTGAAAGACATCCTCTGTCCATTTTGGTTAATAAAATGTGTCATCAATAAATATGAGTAATCAAACTACTAGTTTTCATCTGCAAAAGGACAGGTAAGTAAAATAGCAAATGTGCCATCTAATGCACCAAGCATTCTGAGAATATAAAAATACTAAAATTGCATACTAAACTGAGTTTAAAGATGATGTTTAAACAAGTTACCCTATACAGGAATTACTTTTGTATGTAAACAATTAATTTCCGTAAAACTGCATTATTTCCATGCAGATTTAAGAGTTTATCAGATCCACCACCTCTGTAACATTGTGCTAATTTAACTTAAATTACCACTCAGAAATGAAGGCAAACTAGTAATGGAATTCTTTTTTCAGTGTTGAACTGAAAAGAAATAAAGCAGACATGGAATGGAAGGCATTAGAATGTTTATAAAGAAACATCTTTGAAAAATAAAGTGTAAGCATTTAATTGCTGGTCAGTGAAACTCAGGTCAAAGTTAAATTACAAAAGGCGAAAGGTAATACTAGAGAGAAAGGATCATGTTCCAACTGGATTCATATTCTGCCTTGCAGGAAGATGTACTGCAGAGGTAAAGCACTATTTATGCCCTTCAGTCATAGGGAGAAGGTAAAAATATGATCTAATTGCATGTTTTGATTCAGTTATGGAAGTTGCATAATATCACATGGCGTACTTTGCTACAGCTGACTGCCCTAACCCGCACACATTAAAAAAATCCATCTGCATTTTTATTTTCCTCACATTGATTTGCTTAGAACCTAAAATTCTGTCATTACCAAAATTACCATTACTGAGGAGGCTTCAGTGCATTTCCTTACACATAGCCCAGTGGTCACAACATATTTAGAAATGACAAGCCCTATTTTTAAATTCTTCTTTCTGGTCCGGTAAGTTGCAGGGACTTGGCATTGATTACCATTACAGCTCCTTAAAAACCTGTCTACGGGGTGTGTTGGGCTAAAACACTCATGGCCGCCTCATTTTAAAAAATACCTGTTATTCACAGGAATAGAGATTTCACATACCAGTTAGTTCTGTAAACTATAAGGAAGAACATTAAGCAGTCACTCGTGAATGATGGTTCTTCATCTCTCTGTTTCACTCTTGATTTTCAAAAGAAATACTGTTTTCACTGCTGTTGTGGTTTAAGCCTACTCAGCCAGCAGTAAACACTACGCAGCTGCTTGCTCACTCCTATACCCCTCTGGTGGGACTGGGAGGAAAAAATACAACGAAAGGTAGAAGGTTGAAAAGAAGGGTGGGGAGGACTTGCTCACCAATTATGGTCACAGGCAAAAGACAGACTTGACTTAGGGAAGTAAAAGCAATTTAATTTGAAAAACAAAACCACCAATTTACCAATTGAATCAGAGTAGTCCAGTGAGAGATTCAAACAGATCTTTTAAAAAAACACCTTACCCCCACCCCTCTCTTTTTGCAGGCTCAGCTCTGCACCCAGTTTTCTACCTTCTCTCCTCAAGTGGCACAGTGGGGCAAGGAATGGGGTTTGCAAACAATCTGTTCCATGTTGTTTCTGCCATTCCTTCCTCCTTAGGAGAAAAACTCCTCACAGTCCTCCATTGCTGCAATGTGGCACCCCTCCCAAGGGAGACAGTCTTCCATGAACTTCTCCATCTAGCGTGGATCTCTTCTGCAGGCTGTAGTCCTCCCAGCTGCAAACTGCTCCAGTGCGGGTTTCCTTCAGAGTCACGGCATTTTTCAGGAGCAGCCACCTGCTCTGGCACAGAGTTCTCCACAGGCTGCAGGTGGGACTCTGCTCCACCATCGATCTCCATGGGCTGCAGAGACACATCCTGCCATCTCACTACTGGCTGATGGGAAATGGCTGCTTAAGCATGACTCTTATCCTCACTCACCTGGGTGTCCCCAAGCTTGTCTCTGTCTAGTCACATTCTTCCAAACAAAAGAACCCCCAAAACAAAAGAACTTGACCAGCAGGTTTTTCTCTTCCTAACTATGTTATCGAAGAGGTGCTGATTGGCTTGATCTTGGCCAGAGGTGAGTCCGATTTGGATGTGGGGGAGCTTCCTGAAGCTTCTTACAGGAGTCATGCCAGTAACTCTCCCCACTACTACCAGAACAGTGCTAGACACGAACCCAACACAACTGCCCTCAAAGTAATGGCTGAAAATCTTCTGCAGGTCTCTGTCTTTGAAAGCAAAGGAGACAAGCCCAACCAGTTCTCTGATATTCACCCCCATCTTGGCACTGCAGCTTGTGTCTTCAGGAATCAAGCTGTACTGGAAACACTAGTCCCTGCAACCATCAAGAGGAGTAGAGTATAGGGTTCTTTAGGGGAGAGTTCCTTCTAATGTCTCTGTACTCTATAAAAAATCTTGTCTTTCATTATGTTGTACGATAGTTCACTCTTATTAAGAGTACATGATTTGCTATGGCTTTCACTTTCAGTCACAAACATCCACGGTTTTCTAAAGTGGGAACTTTTTCTTGTGTTTCAGAGCTATTGTATGTTCCTTTTAATTTAAAAATTAAGCTGGAGTAGATTCAGAGCCTTAGACCACTCCTAGGCTGCCCAGATTTATGAACTGTCAGTGGAGCAATTGGAAATGCATATGTTTTCAGAAGAGTTTCAGGCCATATTACAGTTTCTCTTCTGTCTTCAGTCTTCAGCCTTATTCTGAGTAGAAACAGGCAAACAGTCCAAATAGCAAGATAGATGTGCCTATAGCAAAATTAGAAGTCAAGGAATAACTTTGATTCGCACCATTGCCCCTTTTGTGGAAGCTCCAGACCACGTATTTTAAGTGGTAGACTACCGCACAACTGCATACCAGCCAGCTGCAAACACCATTTATACCAAAAAATATATAGTATAAAATTTAATTAAACGTATAATATGAATCAGAAAAATACCAATTGCCTAAATTGTTTGTACCAGCTTCATTTGGCTTCTGTATGCGAATGCATTATGATACAGACCTAAAACTGCAGAATGGCAAACTGTAGTTTTCACAGAACTCCCCCTACATTCACTGCTCCCTTTAATGAGCAAATAGTCAATATTTTGTTTTCTCCTCTTTGTTTGCTTAGATGTTTCATAGCCCATTTACTGTGCACTGTCCAAACCCTGCTGACTGCAGAATTATGTTTTGATTCAGAAAAAGTCACTTCCTGGATTCTTTGTATGCACTTGTTTCATAAATATTATTTCATCTCTGAGACATTCTTAAGAAGGGACATTATCTGCTATAGAAAGTTTGGTGTCAGTGACATTTGGCAGACCTAATCATGAACCTTTTCCTGCTGTCCTCTGCATTGTTATACACATTCCAACCTCTGACAATGAAAGTTGTATTCTCTACAGAGAATAAAGGCATTACTCATGCAAAGTCAACCCTGGCACCGGTTTAGCATGTCCATGGAAATTAACAGAAGAGGGTTGACTTATAAACCAGTGTTACCACCAAATATTCTGGGACAAGACATGAAAACGCACAATGATTGTAACTGGGCATTATCTAACTTTTGTTGACATCTCTGTTATGTGAAGAATGCATACTAATATTAAATATAATATCAATTTTCCTACTGTTTAAATGAACACACTGAAGAAAAAGAGAATGCCATCATATTACATCATATATTTATTTTTGTCCATATCAAGACTGAAAACTAACTCTTAGGCTTCTGCTGCTTGAGATAAATGGCGTAACTCAGTGACAATAGTAAGCTATTGACATTTGCGTGGGCTAATGCAGAAAGAAACAGGAATGGTTGAGCCTTCTGCTGACAACTGAAGAATAACAAGACAGAGACATTTTGGGCTCTGGAAGGACAGTGACCTCAAGGAGACTGCCTTGCCAGCCTTTTGTTCATCTGGACTTCCTGTGTGAACATATCTGCAATTGGTTCCAGTCTTGAATAATTTGATGCAAAATCAAACTTAGTGTCCCAGCTTTTCTTGACTGGTTCCAGTTCCAGCTACCATTTTATACCCAAACTGTGTCTACTCTGACACTATGCGATGACATACAAAATGAAAAATAATTTATTTCAGCTTTCAGTTGACAAAAACTTCAGTGAATTAACTCTTGGTGCATCCCACAGCATATTCAGCTGTGAGACTGCAAGCTTACTGTATTAAGTGGGAGCATGTATACCCTTAGGCAATACGAATAAGAGGTCTGTGTAGTCCTCTGACCAGTCTGCCCCTGATTAAAACAAGTGATTGTCAAGAATTACAGCTTTACAAGTTTTCATCTAAGTTAGAATCATGCATTAGTATGTACAAGGATGTCAGATATTAGTACAACAGACAGACACAGATGATCATTGAAAAATGCGGGTTCAAATAGTAGGTTACACATCTTTAACTTTTCAAAACCAAGCTAGGTCTTCAGGGCAAAGGTGAAATCTTCATTCATCATCATGGCTTGGCTTTGCGGACGAAGATTTGGGAAGGGCTTTACCCACACTTACTGCAAGCACGCTGATGGTTGAAAAGGCCAATGCGGGATAGGCAAGACCGGTTGCAAAGAGCACACCGGAAGGTCTCCTTGGGTGGTACAGTCGAGGCACAGTTCTTTCTGCGCTGTCTTTTCTCCTCGAGACTGATTCTACGTGTGCTCTCAAAGGAGATCACGTTATGACAGCTAATGCTTACAATACTTAACCATGATATGGGAAATGCAGATGTGAAACAAAGTAGGCAGGCATATGTAGATACCCCAGATCTTGGATGAATGCTCTGTTTCTTTGACTTTTTGTGATAAACAACAGTCTGGAGTTTTATTCAGCTTCACTTCTGTCACTCTTCTACTGCTTTGCTACATACCTTTTTCCTTGCACATCTGAGCCATCAATTACCTGACTGTTTGTCCATCCAGACCGTCTGCCCACTGCAGTACTTTCAAGTATTGTTTCTTCTTTCTGTGAAGCTGACAAGCAGAATAAATTAAGACAGCCACAGTACAAGGAGAATGTGGGAATACCTGTAAGGAGGAACGGTCATTGTTTCTGGCACAGCGCTAAACAGAAAATAGCAATGACTAATGCTGTCTTTTGTGAACATAAGGAGGCTTACAGGAATGTCATCTTGAACACTTTAGTCCTCTGACAGTGATGTATCACTAACGAAAGAGTCCCTGTTGTGAGAGAACTTCCTTTAAGTATGCTGCCAAAGGTCATTCCCCTTCAGCTAATGTGCCTGTGGATCTGCATCCATTGCTGGAGTTTCTAAGTTTCAAACCCACAGAGGGAACTTCTTCATCTGCTTTAAACTGGTGTTTCAGTTTCATCATTAAAGAAACTTGTTCCTCATTCCCTGCCAGCAGCTGCCATCATTCAGCTAGACCTTTGCCCATGAGAAGCTGTAGAAGAAGGGAAGGGAGCATGGTCAGACATAGACCTGATTGATTTTAAATTGGCACATGCTGTTATCTAGTAACTAAGTGGTCTGTTAAAGGTGATGTTGTCCTCTGTGGGATAGAAAACTATGATGAGAAAGACAAGGTAGCAGAAACTGGAGCAGCAGGAAAATAAATAGGTATTTCTCTCAGGACTCACGTATTGGCTTTTACTTGCTTAAAATCTTCCCATGGGTATCACAAGCGTACACACATTCGCACATGCACATGAATCCTGTGTTGTCTGGTTTCAAGGATATAGAACAGTTCAAAGCCAAGTTGCATAAACTAATCTTTTCCTTTGCCTGCAAACTTATGCTTCAACAAAAGAATACAAAACCACTCAAAGTTAAACAGTTACTCCCTGTGTATTCCTTAGCCTGTGACTGTATTTCTTCAAATGTTATATAAATAAAAACATGCCTCAAATGAGAAAAAAATGGCTTGAAGATTAAACCAGGTGATTTAACTTGTGGAAAATTTATGTTTGGGTAGATGACTGCACAAGCAAAAAGTACAAATAAGGCCAAGACCAGGTAAAGACGTGCCATTTCATTTACAGAGAGGAAAATGCTATTCATTGTAAAGTGGCGGTGTTACAAGTGAAAACTGTTTTGCTGACCTTTTGATTTGTACTGAAAGGTGATGGCACTATGCTTGTTTTACTCCTAAACAAAAGACTCAGAATTCAGGTTTTAAAGAAAAACTTATCAGGTCATCCTTAAGATTCCCCATTCATGCTTTGAGGACAGAACAAACCTTTTAGATATTTGGAAGTAAATTCAGCAGTTAGCTCACAAATACAAACAAACTAAAACCTGAAAGAAACCCAGCTTCTGTGCTGTCTGCCCTGGTATTACCTATGAATTAATAAAATCTGTTGAATTTTCCACAGAGTTCAAATTATTACAATTCTTTGTACAAACAACATTCCTAGAAAGTAGGTTACAATAAAGCTAGTTTTTGACATTCATTATATTAAATGTCTGTGAGCATAGAAAGAACATTTAAAATCAAGAACATGGCTAATTCTGAAGTGGTTACCTTTGTGTTGCTACAAAAAATTAATGCCATCAATTGACCTTGAGGATTACCTTGCATATAGATTACTCATGATGTAGTTTGCATATAGAAATATTCTGTTGGTTTTAATGATGTGAAGAAAACTGGTCTTGTGTGTTGAAAAGTTTTATTATTGGACACCTAATAGAATCGTAGCTGCATTTTTAAGTGCTTGTGTCTACACATTGGTTTAGGAAGCATCCCTTGGTACTGCATTTCTAAACAAAATTACTGTTGGGGAAATAAAGCAGTAGATGAGACAGCCTGTATTACTACATAAGGGAATAATACATGTCTTTAAAAACTGAGTACAGGAAAATATACCGAACTGTGATGTTGTTGTTCTGTGACATCATAACAAAGTAGAGCCAGGCTCAAATCAGAGACTTGATTGTATACATCTTTCTTAAAATGTTGGGACTTTTCTTAAACTCCAAATGATTCATTTCCTAGGTTTAAAGATTTCTCCTCCAGTTACTGCAACTTGTATGGAAATGTTTTGACACTCAGGTATTAATTATTGTTCTTACTCTTAACATTTCAAAACCATCTTGCTTTGTTCTGTGTTTTTGCTTTCAGTATTACGTCCTGAAACTTAACTACAAGTAGTTAACTTCAGTAATGTCTGTGTGAGGTGTTTCTCTAGGCTTGATCTAAGTATTGTGAATAGTTGAGCTGGGCATATAACCCACAGTGGAGATTTTTCTGTAGTTTATTATGTTTTAGTCCATGTTCTAGCTTACATAATAACTGTCCAATCTGGTATAAGGTACTCAGAAATTTAGTAGTGTTACCGGTATAAAAGACCAAAAAGTCCAAGATATGCAGCAATTCTGTAAGCACAAAATGTTAAGATGTCAGTGTCTTAGTATTTTCGGATTATGTGGGGATTAATTCTGCTCAGCTGGAAGTTTGTATATTGGGTGCTTTGTGTGTATGACACTGCCCTCCTTTGGAGAGAAGAACACCACCATAGTTCTGCATTGTGTAACTTGGAAGTAATACCTCCCTGCTAAGTAGTAACCAACACTTACATTCATTTTTTTTAACAAAAACTATGGAAGCTTTTGAGGAGGAAAGATCTGATTTTTAACTCTGCCATTGCTATGTGATTATGAGCAGTTATAATGTGCACAAGTATTACTGAAACGTCTATTTTGTGCATGTAATGGAATTTAGGGACAATGAAACAAATGGTATGCAAGTGAGCACAGGTCAGTAATCTCTAAAAATTTATTTTCCTTGGCATAAACCAAAAAATTTAAAGAGATTAAATTTATATAGATAATGATACCAGACAGTATAATTAGAGTAGCCTATGTTCTACTTCATCATTAGCAATTCAGAAAAACGGAGTGACATAAAAAAGCAAAGCTGAGAGAGTTTCATAGAGGGCAAATTTTTATTTTGAGAGCTGAATCTAGAAAAGTATGTAGTACATTGTTAATGGATAATACCAATTAACTTTTTAAAGAATCTTTATTATGTAAAAATAGAAAGAGGGAACATAATATAGTTAACAGGACCTGCATAACTTGAAAATATTAAAAGCATGCTGAAGGTGTTTACATAACTGAATCCTTTAACACAATGATGGTGGGAAATTGGCCACGCATAAACAAACAAAGAAGCAGAGTTTGTGTTCAGAGTTTCTGTGATTTTTGTAATAGGCTGCAATAACTTTTCTTCATATGTGGGTCGAAATCCATTGCAATCTGCAAATGGCTGTGTTCATTACTCAAACTACAGGTCTATGCAGTGTTGTCCTTCATCTTTAAAATATTTTGTGAACACATCCTTTACCCACAGAAGCATAATAATAATAACAAAAAAGCAACAACGATGTGTTAAGAAATGGTGAACTTTTTTATCTCTTCTTAAAATGTGATGAATTCTTCATACCTCGAGAAACTTAACCTATATATTTAAAAGAAACATTTTTAGTTCTTGTAAGCTTTAAATTAGACCAAGCAGCTTTGTTTGGCTTGTGCCTTTGTGTAAGTCATACCCTCCTTCTGCTCAACCTGCTGCTCTGCTCTTGTGAGCCAGCGGGGCATTCAAACATGCGAATCATGCGCACAGCAGACTTCAGTAGCAAGCACTGGGCAGCAGCTATTTTGAAGGAGAAGAGACTGTTTCTGACAGTTTCTGTGACCTATTAACATTTTATTTAGCTTTTATTTCTGAGTAATTGTTTCCAGGTGAAGCAAGAAAAGTACTTTGAAAAAAAACACGGAGCAATTACAGGTGCTGAAGTGGAAAGCAAAGCTCCATCTTTCTGACCATAGTCCCCTTGTTTTGTATTTACCTTGCAACTTTATTTGAATAAAAGGAGCATAGAGGCCAGTATCTCTTGAGGAAGTGTAGACATTGCCTGCTTTTCAGAGTTTGTTTAAAGGGCATAGCCAGCAGTTCTGGCAATGGTTTAAAAGGAAGCTGTCAGCTGGGAAAGGTCATGGGGTGAATATTATAGGTTTCTGCCACTATTTCTGCTCATCCTGGTTTTACTTACATGGAAATTAGAAAAAGGAGGCCCTCTAAATCTTGAGTCATCAACAATTTTAGGCATGAGGAGGAGCAATTCAGCCATACAGAGATATGATTTTGATTGATTTAACAACTTCAACATGAAGATCATGCTATAAAAATATAGATTTCTCAAGTATCTTTCATAACATTACAGCATATACTAATGCTATTTTAATTTCTGAATAATCTCATTCATTCTGAAATATGTCATCATTAGTTTTCTCTTAGGATTCAAAATTTTGCATTTGCAAAATGTTTTCATCCAAACATCATATTATAATATATTACACTGTCAACCCGTGGTGAATCAAGCCAAATCTCAAGGCTCCCTCTTCTACACCTGGTTGAGAGATAAGACAGATTTTCTACTGTGCACATGCAAACTAATATGTTGTATCTCTAGGGATGTGAGCACCCTTCAGACTTGTCCTGAGAGCACCATGAGATATTTCCTCACCTTTCCCTTCTCATCTACATTAAGGGCTTTTAAACAGAACCTTAGCGATGTGCTGAACCCAGACTGGCAAGCATAGTTGACATTTTCTTCCCAACGAGCAATATGTGTCTTTGACAAGGTGATCAGTAATGATGAGTAAACTTGGAGGGGTTTGGGAAAACTTTCTGTTTTTCAGATGTCTGTGGACTCATTTCACTTGTATTTTCCCATGTAATTTAATTTTTATACATTCTATAAAATACGTAGGGCCCCATCCATTTTGCTGCATTTAGAAGTATCGCAGTGATTTATTTAGGAGTCAAATATTTCCCCTGGAATTGCAAAGAATCATAAAGACAATTCTAATCCGAACAAATATCCACTTTGTCATACTGTGCAAGCCAGGGGTGAAATTCACAAGAAATATATATAGATAACTGAACTGTAATTCAATGCAAAGCATATTTTTCAATACTACTTTCCTCAAATTTCTGCTTCACATAGATCTCTGAGCATGTCTGTATTGAAGAGTCATGCCAATCTAACAAATCTATTCAGGAACTGATCTAGTTAAATTGGTAGAAACCTCATAAGCAGATTTAAGTGAAGTAATTTTAAAGTTATGTAGGATTAAATCCATTTCAGCAACAGTTGAACTGTTCATGTTGAAGAAGTAAATTATCAAATTGTACTTATCCATGGGATAGTGTACCTACAGCAGGGGTTTGTATGGCTTTCATTTGAAAAATACATTATCTATTTAGTTAAGTTTAGAAATTCTTTGGATAACGTTTGAGCTAGAGTTGTTTAAAACATTATCCTTTAATGTAGGAGAGACATAAAACAGGTCCCCAGTTTGGCCTCGGATTTTCAATAAATGTCAAACTTCGTTTCTGACTTTGCGTTTTGCTTTGCACTTTGTAACATCACACACACCTATATAAAATGACTCTCTCCAGTACTTTTAATCCTACTTTTGACAGATGCAAAGCAGGTCAAGTCATTGGAAAAACAGGCTGCTGATAAGTTGGAAACATGAAGATAAAAAAGAAGGTGGTGACTTTGTTCTCTTTGTCACAGTAACAAAATGTTTGACATTTGGTATTTTGGGTTCTTATGGAATAAAAACGTTTCTGGGTGCCTTAAGCTTAGGGTGAACAAACTTTAAATAATAGAAAATTAATACAGAGATAATAATCTCTGAGGAAATAAGGGAAAATTATGAAAACCAGGTTTTTCTCGAATATGTAAAGTATGAGTCCTTGACCTAGTATCTGAAATAAATTGCACATTTTGTTCTGTTGGAAACTACAAGCAAATCTTCTGCTTCAGGCAGAATTGAAAGATTTTCTCCTTTCAAAATAATGCCTTATGTTGGTCCATATGAGCCAGCATCACATCTTCCAGAAAGAAGTCTTACGCTTCAAGCAGCTGTGGAGGAGGAAAAAGAAATTTACTGCAAACCACCCAAGGGCTTAAACTGACATACAAGAAGAATGATAGCACTTGACCTTCCATTTTGTATGGAGGAAAGACAACGATTTTGTAAATTGTTCAGACTCTACTGAGAAGTGTTATCACTGTCAAAACTTGTTTTCCAGTCCTGGATGTGCCAAATGTACAGGAAATTCTTATTGAGTAAAGCAGCCCTCCTTTTCCAGTTTTGTGGACTGGTTAACAATGGGAAATCCTCAGACTCATATTTCCCCACAAATAGTTTTCACTTCTTTACACCATTAGATATGCCATCTGCCAGAGATTTATTTCAATTGTCATGAAAAGCAAATTGCACTCCTTTGGTAATCTGCCAAATATTTATCAGTCTGACACACACGAAGCTAGAGGCCAGCATATGAAACAATTCCCTTTAGTTAACTCCAAAACTTACAGAAAGGAAAGGCACAATGAAGGCACCAAAACCAAATGTATTTGTACAATAACCTGGTCAGATTTCAGACCATATGAACAAAAATGAGTGGTTAACCCCATGAATTTTATTGTGGACACTGCTCTGAGATACAACCCAAATTTCATCCCAAGCCCTCTGTATTAGGAACGTTCTTCTTCAGTCCTAACAACCCCAAGTCTCTCAGACTGTCTTTGCAGGAGAGGTGCTCCAGTCCTCTGATCATCTTTGTGGCCCTCGTCTGGACTCGCTCCAACACAACCATGTGCTTCTTATGTTGGGGAACCCAGAGATGAATTCAGTACCCCAGGTAGAGTGTTATGAGAGCAGAGTAGAGAGGGAGAATCACATCCCTTGATCTCCTGGCCACTCTTCTTTTGATGCATGCCAGGATATGACTGGCTTTCTATGCTCCAAGTGCACGTTGCTGAGTCACGTTGAGCTTCTCGTCAGTCAACACCACCAAGTCCTTCTCAGCAGGGCTGTTCTCAATCTAATAATTGCCCAGCCTGTATTTGTGTTTAGAATCAGCACTTCTAGGTCAGGAGCAAGATCCACTAATGTGCCTTAGATGCTTTAGTGCTTAGTTTCACAATATGGTTATTTTAATTGTTTTATAAAAATCTGCATCTAAATACCCCTTCATTAAAAGCAATTCCAATCAAAGTTGCAGAAAGTGGCACTCTGAGCGGAAAGGCAGACTTGTCTAGGCTACTAATGCTGCAGAAAATAAATCTCAGATGTACTGAAGCATAGAGGTTAGAATCTTTTACTGAAGAGAGGAATCTGATTTATCTCTTATAAATCACCCCCCCCCAAAAAACCCCCCTAAGAATTACAGCTCCTGAAACCTGTCCAAAAGCACCTTTGTTGTTTTTTTTTTTTTTTGAAGAACCTGTTCATCACAAAGATCTAGATTTCTGTGATACACTTCCAAGTTTTAATTAAAAAAAAAAGGATGGTTATTATGCATCTATTGTATACATACTATTATGCACAGAATTCACTTTTGCAATTGTTTACTCTGTGTGCATTGAGCATTAGGTTAGATGTCTCAAGTGGTCCTTTCTCTGTTGAGACATAAGACCAATTCTGACCTTTTTTTTCCTCAAGCAGCTCCATATTCTGCTGAAAATGCAGAGAAGGAAAACTTAAGGCAATTAGAGAACTGGAATAAGCACTCTGACAGAACAAGGTACCCATTTATGGAAGCAATTGCTGTTTCATATTTTCACATGTTACAAAGCCAGCAGAAATAGCCATAATTAAAAGTATTCAATTATTTGACATTCAAATGAAAAGATGTTTAAATAAATAACTTGTCAAATAGGTAAAATATTTAAAGATGTACACGGAGATATTTTAATATCATATTGTTATGAAATTATTTTTTGTGTGTATGTTTTCTATTGTTAAGAAAAAATACTATAAAGTGCATGGACAAGAGATGGTTTGGACAACTTTCCAAGAACTGGTTATGTTGACAGTACAATATGTCAGCTTTGTCAATTCCATAAAATGCCCAGTCTACTTTAGCTATCTTAAAAAAATAAAGGAGCTGAATTACTATTAAAATTTTAAAGATTTGTTTGTTTCGCTGAGCTAAATCAATAAGTTCAGTGAAAAGAGAGAACAACAGATTTCTCTCATCTAAAGACATTTAAATCCAAATCTTTACATCTGCTGACAAGAATTAAAGATCTTTAGGTAGCAAGAAGATAGACCTGTATAGGAAAAGGGTTTTTTCCAAGCTACATGCTAAACGTATATAATTTGAAATTATCTCTTTTCTAGCCATTTACCAAGTAAGAAATATTCAAATAAATGATTTCGATAATAATTTCAAATACTGAATAAATTAGAGAAAAATCATTATATGCTCATAGAAAATTCATGCATAGAAAAAAGTAAAATTCATCAAACAAATAACTAGCTGTGAATTAATTGTTTAGCCTGAGTAAAAGGCCTAAGTAATAGTTAAGCTCTATAACCAGACTAGTGAACAGTGCAGTCGAAAAGAAAAATTGTAGCAAATATATACTCAACATCATTCTCGCTTGAAGGTGAAAATCAGTTCTATTTCCTGAGTGCTTACAAACAATTACATTTGGGGAAGTCTAATCATAGATTACTGAGCTCTTCCAGACTCTATTCTATTTCAATATTCTGTTTCCTCAAGATACTATCTAATTTTTCTTGAATCAATCTTATTTGGGATAGGTGGGTCTTTTCCTCAATGCTCATCTTCCCTAATTTCATTTATCCACGCTTATTCTGAAACACATGTAATGAGTGGAACACAGTACCTGGGGTTGAAGTTATTGACAAAGTTAAAGATTTAAAGCACCTGAATTAAATCTTAACATCTCATTCTGCAGGTGGTATGAGTCTAGTTTCCCAGTCCTATCTCGTAACTTCTTTTTACTACCTTAGAATAAACTTATTATTTTTCTGGTTTTGTTTAAGTTGTTCTAAAATACACCAGTCAGCTACAGCTGGATTTATGAGCATGGTTTCAGTGCTGGAACTACCTGAGCTGACATTAACCTGAAAACCAACTAATGACATTTCAGAGTGAAAATGGTTGATAAGAAAACACAACAAACAGCCATTGGTCTGATCCAGGAAAGGAAATCCAAGAGAGAAGGAGGTAGTACAGATTCTGGTGCATGAAGAGGGAACAGTAAGCTGACATCAGTGAGGCATAAAGTGTTGCTTTCAGAAAGGAGGTGTGGTTATACAACAGGTGCATATTGGAAGTTTAAAGTACCATTAAAAAAGATTTTAAAAAATTGATTTATTCTTGTATTGATTCCTACTCAGATTTACTTGCTGAAAGAGGCGTGCATGCACATACATTTTTGGTCAAACTCAACTTGCAATAAAGAAACAATTTCAGCTCCTCATTTTACTCAGTTTTTATATCTCATTTCACAGTGTAGTTACAAATATTTCTAACATATATTAAAATCCTATGTACTTCTTTCCTTACTTTCCAGAAGACAGTGCATTGACCCAAGTATGTTCAATCTTATACAAACGCAATAGGGTATTTTATGTAGTTCTCTATATATTTTTAATGTATTAAAAGATTTAAGCTTGTGATTTGAAGTGCTGCAAATGAAATAATATTCCAACCTCACTCAATTTGTAGTCCTATAAATATAAGGATTACTTACATTTTCCATTATCTAGAGGTGTTGAAAGGTAGTCTAATACTTGTATCTGTAACATAGCTGATAGCAAGTTACAGTGGATTAGTTCTAAATCCCACAATATGCTAGTTTAAACCTTCACTTCAAGTCATGTTTGACATCCCAACATTTTTCTCACTGAATCTAAACATACGCAAAATATCCTTTCATGTCATTTAAGGCTAGTGTTCAGAGGAAGAGAAAGTGATTCAAGAACTTCTCTTGCTAGATTTGTCTATATTGCAAGAGAAAAGGAGATTTTCCCTTCAATGCTTGCAGTGTGATTTTGATACCACTTGAATTGCATGACTGAACAGCTCCATTGAAGTAAAAGAAAGTATTTCAGATAAGTAAGAGGAGAATCTGTACACTTACTACCTTCTTGCATTCAGGCAACCTGGTTTATATCTTTAATGTAGAAAACCTCTGTAACAGTTGTCACTGTTAGCAGATATGTCCAAATCTACAAGCATAGATCACATTCACAGCTGTCCACTTTGGTCCTCTCAAAGGAGAGGATTTGCTCTGTTTTTCCCACATTTTATGTTTTTATCTGTCCTCTTGGAAATATTTGGCGTCTGCAGATCTCAACACTGTGTTTCAACTCTCTTGCTGATGCTGTGTACATTGATTCAGAAATTTCTCTAACAGGAAATTTAGAGTTAATCCTACACAGGAGTTTAGGCATCATTTGGTTCACAGAGGATACTTTAATATTATTTTTATAGTCAAAGCCAAGAAGACAAACTGCCCATAAGGCCAGCTGGTCCTCACAAGGTCTTGCCTTTTGAGACAATGGGTTATTACAGCAGTGGCTGTGTACTCATGAAGAGATGCTAGAAAGAACTGACATTTAACTTTGTATCAATGCACTGTGTATGAAAAAGGGACATAACCAGACAAAATCCAATATCAAAAGTTGCTAACTCTTCAATTACTGCAGTTTAGGGCCTCTTTTTCAAATAATATTTTTGCCTTTTTCCTGAAAATAATTCTATATATAATACACATTCACTTTAAGGACTGATATAAAAAGCAAAAATGAGAAAAGGCACTTGTGTTTTCATGTCATATGATTTTTCTTCGTAAGATTTGACTTTTTTAAACAATGCAGAAAGCACCTTAAAATTGCTTTATGTTTCCAGCTAAAATACGTTTCTTGTTATTTCATTAAGTACATGCAATTATGTGAACAACAGCATTTACATATAAATTCAGAAAATACACTGAAATTCTCAAATCTTATATCTTTTAAATGTATATGTTTTATATGAACTCCACCACCTTAAGAAATATATTCTCAAATAAGGAGGGGTCTCCAAAATACTTTTTGAAATTCAGGTTTGACTTTGATCTAAGCAAGATTTGGAACTCAATTTTCTGTCTTTTTAGCAAACTGTGGAAATGTGCTTAAATCATGAAAGGCAGATTTCTAGATTGCCATTACTTACAAAGAGCAAGAGATTTGACATGAAAATCTGTCAGGGGCAAATATTATGAAATCTTGAGCTGAAACAGCAAAATGTTAAGTATTCTGTGCTCTCTTCTCATTTCAGCAAAAACTTTGGCTTCTGATAGACTAAATATGTTTTGAAGGGGGGAAAAAAGGCAATCAGAGCTGAACTACAATGTGAGAGTGTATCCAAGAGTCTGATCCAATAGATTTTCTCATTTCTTTCAAAGCTTTCTTGCTCAGAGACAATACAAGTTTGAAAGAATCTTATGGCATCTGTCTCCAGTTTAGTCTACATGCTACTATTACTGCTTTCACTAGGTCTCTTTGCCTTTCTCCCTGTCTTTCAGATGGTGAACTGTCTTCTCGTATAATTAGAAAATAAACAATATGTTGCTGCAGCTTAAGCAGAATTTAGGTAATCTTAACCCTTATGTTAGTTCATTACACCTCAGGGCACAGTAAACTAGATGAATGATGGAGGAATGGTATGATTTCCCAAAGCACTTCATGTGGGCCTAGTTTTTTATCTGACCCATATACAATCCTGACTGGCCTCCGTGGAAAGAGGGTCAAATTAACACTAGATTGTCACATCTTAATATCTCAATCCTATACAACTTAAAACAACATAAATTTGCCATTGTTCCTGATGGAACTGATATCAGGACCTCAGTGAAAAGTTTCTTTTTTCCACAGAATTACCAAGATAAAGCCAAGTTCCAACCCCAGAACACTTTTATATAGATAGTCTACTGTATAAAGAAGGTTAAAACACTGACAGACTTTTAACTATAGGTGTGATTTCAGTAAGACTGCCGTTACAGGTCAGTGCTCATTTAAATCTGTACTCCATCGTAAGTGTCTTAGCCTGCAAGTAACATTTTGTTTAACACAGCATTTACCAAAGAAATAATTGATGTCTTCTAATCCTGTTGTTATACTTCTCTTGGTTTTCCTGTGGAGCCATCAGCATAAATAATGAGATTCTTATCTTATATTGGTCATGATTAATTGAAGAGCAAATATTATAGATTAACCAACACCTCATTTATTTTGTAGTATTGCTTCAAATTATGAAAGCAAGTGTTCCATTTATTATCTATGTCTTGGGAAAGAACTTCCAAGGAAAGGCAAATGCACGTGCACACACACACATAAATTTGAATCATGCTGAAATTATACTGCAGATATAATTTACAATTATTGTAACCATATAGTGGCATATTTGGAGTATGTCAGCAAGATTATGAATAAATAAGTAAACATAAGACGCTAATGTTCCTATTCCAAACCAAGCCCGGGAAAAATATCTCATATAGCTTCTGCTAGATATATATGATATTTTGTCTTCCTCTAAATGCCTCCTTGTCTAAAAAGTTTTATCTGGTTTGCATTTTCAAACAGAAAGGAATATGATTCACAAAACCTGTTTGCAGAAACCTTTAAAAATCTCTGTGTCCTCCTTGGTTTCTGGGTTTTTTTCAGTATGACATTACTAATTTAACAGAACTAGGAGTGAACATAGAATTAAAAACCCCTCTATCACTACTGTTTCCTTGTCTCTTTGACTTAGAATATACTATTTTTCTTGGATCTTTCTGACAAGAATTTTTTCCCCCAGTATTAGCAATTCATTGTAATTGCCAGTTTAAATGATCACTAGCCTGTACAGATTCTTTTTAGTTAGCCACCAGTTTGGAAGCAATAGCTTTCCAAAAAGCTCTTCGATAGTCTGTCTTCCTTAGTACTAAGAATACAGTGACATTTTTAACAGTTAATCTTCACAACCTTCTGCAATTCCTGTAACAGCTTCTTCTCCACATAATTCTACAATATTGGTCCCAAATGTAAAGTAAAACCAGTAAATCTTCTGCAAGGATGCTCGATGGTCTTTTGTCCTTCTTGAATGTGCCCCTTTTTTACTAAACTTTATCACTTGCATAGCTGAAGTTCCTTTTTTCTCATTAGTTGCTTGGAAATGAAAATTAAAATCTATTCTTATTCTGTATCCTTTTAAAAATTTTCCTTATCCAATTGCTAGAAGTAATTAATGTGTCCAAGTAGTTGAAGCATATGTATTGTTGATGTTTGTGGTTATTGATTCCTTCATAAAACGTTTTCTGTATTTTCTTATGGTTTCAGTACTACACACTCGTTGTGTGACACTTCCCAGCATTGCAACACTGCAAGCAATCCCAACGATTTAAAGAGGCTTTCTAACTTGATGGCTGGAAATTATGATATGCTAACACCTCTCCAAACCTGTAAGTGGAAGGATAATTCATCCATCTTCAGTAGCTGGTAGAACAAAAATACTTGTTTCATCCTTGGACCAGCTAAACTTCCTTAACTGGTCAGAAAAAGAAGTAAACAGAAACAAAGATTTCTTGCCGTTTGTATTTCATGTTTTACTGATAAGCACATGAAGACCTGTATGGGGTTTCAATAATATGAAAAATCTCTCATGTATATGTCAATGTAATGAGTAGGCAATGAATAATTGCCAATGAATAAGGAGAAGAGGAAACAGAAAAATTTTGAGTAGGGTGGGATGACAAGTGTAAACAACGAAAGGATCCTGGTTAGGGTATGGTTTTGGTTTTACTGAGTTAAGTGGTTATGCACATGATTTTCTTTCTGATAGAAAGATGTCTGATTATCTAAGGAACAGAACAAGTAGTGTGCTTTTTCTTCCCGGCAGTGGAATATTTGTTTCAGGCAGATGAGTGTATTCTAAAGGAGGATGCTCTATTATTTATTCAGGTTGCTAAATGCCTAGTAACTTTATACCAGAGACTGCTAGATTTTGTCTTGAAGCCAGGGTAATTTAAATTATAACTCTTCTTCATGATACACATTTTGGCATATGTAATTCTCAATGTATCCCACAAACAATCTTTATTTTATCTTAAGGTAGCAAATGAATCCCTTTAATGAGTAATTGCAGAGCGAAGAATTAAAATGGCTGTAAAAGTGAGCACCCCATATTCCCCCTACAGGCTGAGCAAAACTGGCTGCAAAACTGGCTGTAAATAGGGTAGCGTGGCTGAAACCATCATTGTTCTCCAGACAGTACGAGGGAAGAGGTGGGCTGGAAAATCGCAAGCATATTGGGCAATGGAATAAAATTGTAAAAATCTGCATGGTGGCATAAGGTACAAGTCTAAGATGTGTAAATTCTTTACTACTTCAGTTCATCTTGTTCTTCTTATAAATTGTAAAAAATAAAAGTGGGTAAGCAGACAGGAAGGTGAATTGAAAAGTGGATGATCTGCCAAGCTCAAAGGATTGTGATCCACACAAAGTGCAGCTGGAGGGAAATATCTCATGATGTACCCCAGGGGTTGAGACCAGGGCCAAAAATGTTTAATATCTTCATTAATGAGCTGGATGATTGGACAGAATGCACCCTCACCAAGTTCACAGATGATACAAAATGAGGAGTAGGGAGTGTGACTGATTCTTTAGAAGATCTTGCTGCCGTTCAGAGAGGCCTGGACAGGGCGGAGAAATGGACAGAGAGGAATTTAATGAAGTTAAGCAATGGAAAATACCTGGATTTGCACCCAGGGAGGAATAACCCCATACACCAGTACAGTCTATGAGGCTGACTGACTGGAAAGCAGCCTGGCAGAGAAGGATCTCAGGGTCCTGGTGGAAAACAAGTTGAACATGAACGAGGAGTGTGCCCTCGTGGCAAAGGTGGCCATCAGCCTCTGGGACGCAACAGGCAGAGTGTTGCCAGCAAGTCAATAGAGATGACCTTTCCATCTGATCATCACTGTTGAGACACATCTGGAGAGCTCTGTTCAGTGCTGGGCTCCTCAGTATATGGGAAGACATGGATGTGATGGAACAGTTCCTCCAAGGGCCATGAGATTGGTGATTGGACTGGAGCAGCTTGTTGTACAAGCAGAGTCTGAGAAAACTGGGTCTGTTCAGCCTGGAGAACAAAAGGCTTAGGGGATCTTGACAACGTGTTGATGGGGCCAGGAAGGAGACAGAGCCAGACTCTTCTCATTGGTGCCTAGTGATAGGATGAGAAGCAATGGACACAAACCAAAATACAGAAAATTCTATCTGAGCACAAAAGAACACTTTTTAACTGAGAGGTATGATGTTTTTCTACTCTGAGGTTTATCAAACACTGGAACAGATTGCCAGGAGAGGTTGCGAACAAACCTGACTCAAAAATGTGCTGTGCAACCTGCTCTAACAGGCTTTGAGCCTGGGGATACAATGAGATGGTCTCTGGAGGTCCTTGCCAACTTCAGCTATTCTGAGATTGTGTGATTCTGTCATTTAAATACATAAGCATGTATTCCTTGGAAATAGTGTGGAATGTCATCATTATTTAAGGATGCTTACTTTAATGTAAAGGCTTTTGTACCATTGAATTTCTTCATAGTTTTTGAGAAACGTTTGGCTAGCAAACTGAAGCAACGTCAGTCACGTAAAAGCTGCAATATTTTTAGATCTCAGATATTTTCATTGTCTATTCAAACCTTGATTGGTCTAATAGATTTTCTTTCCCTCTAGATTTATGGAAGGTCATCTGTGGCAGAGCAATAATCTACTCCTTTAATTCTGGAAATCAAATTACTCTGCTTTGTTCTGCATTACAATGTTATTGAGACATTGTATAATTTAAAAATGTTTTGTGTTTCAGTTAACCCTGGCCTTGTAGCATGCACTCTTGAAACAGTGATTTATTTGCAAGAATCCTGGAGTCAGTACACTCCAGCTTCTGGGTCCCAAGATAAATAACATGGCATTATATGTTTAGAAAAATATAATATAATCCAGGAGAAATATAAATAGGAGGGGGATAATGCATTCTCTTGCTAGGAAATTATGCAACATATAGGGTCACTGAAGAGAGAATTTGCGAGAATGTGGGGAGATTTTTCTAATTCTCCCCCATGCATAAATTAATGTGCTGCGAGATCAAATATTTCTTCTGTGATTGGTACTCGTTGCTCATTGTTTATGTACATCTGTATTGTTACTATTGCTAATTCATACCATATTTTTAAAAATTTAAGACTGAACTACAGTTTAAGTGAAGAATTTCTTAATGAGACATGAGCTTTGATAGAACTGTTTAGTATAGCAATAAAAGAGTAGGCTGGCATGTGGAGAATGCTCCAGTGGATCCATGCTCTAAGTGCTTGAAAGCCAGATGTCTACAAAAATTCTAAATTTGTACAAACACTTCAGTTACCCAAAGCAGTTAAATACCTACTTTACTTCAACTGTGTGCTTATCAGGGTTGCTTAATTAGAATGGACTTACACCTTTCTGCATCTGATCACAAGTTTTGTAATGTCTTCTCCAAACACATTTAATTTTTTTCTTCAATAATGAACATTTTGGAGAGTTCTAGTTTCACTATCTCTTTCCACCAAGGAAAACAGCTCCCAGCAGAAAGGCAGTAAAAAAAAAATTTAGAAACCAATTACAGTTCCCATATTGGTTATTGTTTTTTAACTTCCATTTTCATGCTTATCTTCTCTATCTAGATGATTTTCCCTTATCTCTAGCTGCCCGTTCAGCAGCTGTTGGTAGCCTAACTGTCACTTCCTATTCACTTTTTGATGAGAAACTTAATTTTGAATATTCACCAGTCCCATCTAAATGTTTACATAATAGCTTGCTACTAATTAAATTCCCCTCTCTTGGACTATGCACTCTGACAGTCTCTCTTCTTTTCATTTTCCCCTTGGTTGTTTCTTCTGCCATTCTCTGTCTTGGCTGTATGCCTGGAATATATTTTCTGCTCAGATAGAACCTATCTTCAAACTCCCCCAAACACTGTGGGACAGCATATGAGTCCTCCACCATTTTCCCAATTAAAATCATCAGGATGGAATTTGCCCACACATGATCAAAACTTCACAGCCCATCCATTGACTTTGCAGCTTTGCCCTCTTCTGTTCATCCCCTCCTTTATAAAAATCTTTTCAACACTGCTCTTACATGTGTAAGTAAGCATGCTGAACTATTCAGACTCTTTTTAATCCCATACAGAGTTTACCCAATTTGCAAACTTCTTCTTTCTTTCCATTTACAGCACAAGGCAGAAGCATCTAAGCAGTTTGAAAGATATGTGAATAAGAACTAGCAAACTTGATTATGACACTTGTGAGAGCAGAGGAGAATAATCTGTCTTCTGCTCCATTCTCACTGAAACTTCGAAAATTTTTATTACCTTCTATAAATTGTAACTTCCAGTACTGCTCACAAATGATTCAGCATTTCCCATTAATCAACTGAAAGACCATTCCTCTAGTTGTCCCATATGCTTTCCGGTTTTCTCATTTGGCTGTCAGGAGAATAACTGGATTTGTCAACCGAAAAAAGGAAAAGACACAAGTTCTCCAAGCACTCAGAAAACCATCACAACCCTGGTTCAGTGTTACCACATTGCTATTTAATTGTCCCTGCTGCTGTTCCCTGTGGCTTTCCTTTCAGAAGCCATGTTTTGCAAACGGCTTTTAGTGGGAATTGTCTCTGATGATAGCAGATTGGGCCTGAATCTCTTGTAGGGCTGAAAAGTACAGAACACATTACAATTAGAGTGCCATAGCACACAACCTCCTCGTTAACTTTGGATGATAAAATTATTTTTACATGTACCATACGCTTTTGACGGCATTTTCAGGATTTTAATATTTAAAGAGCACTTCCACTCTGACACATTAATATACTTTGAATTAGAAACTCATATAAATTTTATTATCTCTTGTCCAAATTTTATCAACAGTTATCTATTCTTTGCTGCATGAGAGAAAGAAAACTTACACACAAACTTTTACACTCTCATATTGTACTTTTACACAAACATTCAAATTGTCCCTTAAATGGCCATGGACTCATGATAAAGACCTGAGTGGAATAGATTAGTGTAATCATTATTTAATTAATCTTGAGACAGAAGTGTATGTAAGCACTAAAACTGTTCTCGGAGAACTGCAATAACATATTATAGCCTTAATTCCTTCTTTTTGCCTCCCCCATGATGGAATGTAGTTAACATTTGTTTTATGCAAGCATTTCTAAACTGTGCTGTAGCTTTGCTTGTATTCAAATCACATCGACCCTACGTGAAGTGGTACAGGAAACATGTGCCTTACATAAGAACAATTCTTATGAAGAAAAGAAGGAGAAATGAAAAAAAATCTCAGTTTCAAGAGTAGAGACAATTATGCTAGTTCTGTAATAGGTATTAAGAGCATCTGTTTTCCTCTCTACTTCTGTGGAAAAAGAAGATAATATTACAGGAAACTGTTAATAGAGGACTACTGCAATAGGAAATGTTTTCCAGTGCTCTTTCTGAGACTAAACTGGCATCTTAGAGTATGTGGCTGGCAAGGAAAACAAGTGAGAGATATTGGTGTAAAGGAGGTGTTGTCTCCTCTTTTGGGCTTAAAATACCTATGGTGAGGTCTTAGACACCAAGTCTCTAATCGTGTCCTCCCCTGTGTTTACCGTCTGTGCTTCAGCTTTGCCAATGCAGAGAACAGACACGAGCCATCATTTTTCCAGAAAGAATGAGTGTTCTGTGGGGAATCAAGGGAGAAGAAAAATGCATTTGATATTTATTGTAGTCACATTCTTCTTTAACATGGCTACCTAATATTTTTGTATCATTTTGCATGCCTTCTAAGCACTAGTTTAATTGAACAGACGAATTTTCTCAGTCCTGAAGTGAGGCTTTTCCACACACAAAGTGCACAAGGAACTATTTTCTGAAGAGTAGAAGTTTTTACAAATGTCACAACACTATGCAAAAATAACAGCATACTATTTGGCTTATTTTGCACAATATAAGATCATGTTATAATCAACAGTACAGAAATAGAATATGGAATCACACTTGGCTAGAGCATACGACTTCAATGGAGAGATTGAATGGTGTGTAGAAAGGTATCTTGGAATCTCCAGTTTTCTCAGCTTTTCCCTTAAGGAAGGACTGGCGAGGAAGACAAGGAGGAGTCATCATTCTCTATACAAAGCAACTGTTTAAGTGAATGGTTCTGCTCTTTGGAGTGAATAAGAAGCAGCTGAGAGCTTGTGAGTAAGGATCAGAGGATATACCAGCATGGGATGTGTGGTGGTGTGGTAGTCTTCTGCTATGAAGTGCCTAATCAAGGAGATGAAGCACTGACATCTGCAGTAAGCCAAACTATTACAGGCCACAGTTCTCACTGCAGCCTTTACCTTTCTGACATGTGCTGGACGAGCAATGCCGGGGGTCACTGGCAATGTAGATTTCTGGAGACCATCAATGATTATTTCTTGACGCAAGTAAGGGATATGTGAGCTGGCAGGGGAAGGCTATTGGACATGCTATTTATGATTAAGAAAGACTGGTTGTCCCTTATTAAGGGCAGTAAGATCATGAGCAGATTTGACAGCAGGGACCAATAGGTTCCTGAAATAGGTGAGTTTAAAATCCTAAGAGAAGTGAGCAAGGTGAATGGTAGCATCACAAGCATGGACTTAGAGAGAACAGATTTCAGTTTACTTAGGGATATGCTTAGGGAAACTCCTCTGAAGAGCAAAGAGGCTTGAGAGAGCTGGTTGATACTCAAGAAAGACTCCTCAAAGCACAAGAATCACCCATTTTGATGTGCAGAAAGTCAAGCAACCATGGCAGAAAGCCAGTATTGATGAATGGGAATTCACAATTGAGTCGAGTTAAAAAAAATAAAGTATGCAGAAAACGGAAGCAGGGAAGTGCTTCTTGGGAACAGCCTGTGCATGCAGGGAGGGAGTTAAGGAAGATGAAGTTCAGCTGAAGCAGAAACTAGGGAGAGATGGGAAAGTCGAAAGAGGCTTCTAAAAGTACCTTGTCAGCAAAAGGAAGCCTGAGGAAAACCTGAGGCATTGAACCGAGTTAGAGAGCACATGGAAAACAGTCATCTTTGCCTCTATTTATGACAACTAAGACCTGGCCTCAGGCATCTCAAGACCATAAGTGAAATGTCAGTCAGGAGAGGGATGCAGCACCCACCCTACAAGACATATGTAGGGTGCTCTTAAACAAACTGGGCACATTAAATAGCCATGGGACCAGAAGGGATGCGTCTGAGGATACTGCAGACACTGGCTTATACAACTGTAAGAATGTTCTTCAACATCTTAAAAAAGCCGTGTCAATCAGGAGACATTCAGGATGACTGGAGAAAGGAAAATACCACATTCATCTTCCAGAAGAACAAGAAGGAGGATCTGGAAAACCATAGGGTTTACTTCCTAGGAAGATTGAATTGAATCCTCCTGGAATTAAATTTGTGAGTGACATCAGACTACGGAGGTGGGGGAGAGGGTCAATAGACTGGAAAGCAGAACTACTATTCAAACACATCTTGGTCAGGTAGAGAAATCAGTGGACAAAATACTCATGATGTTCAACAAGGCAACTGCCAAGTCATGCATCTAAGATGGAATAACCTCATGTAATGGTATTGTCTGGTGACTAACTGACTAGGGAAGGGCTCCTCAGAAAAGGGTCTGGTGAACAAGAATCCCAGTATAGGTCATCAGTATGTTGCTATAATGTGATCAACCACACAGTGGGCTGTAGTACCATGAATGTGACCAACAGTCTGAAGGATGTGATCATTTCCTTCTACTGAACACTTGTGAGATCACATCTGGAGTACTGTGTCAAAGTCTGGGTTCCTGGGTATAAGAAAATTATTGCTATACTGGTGTGAGTTCAATGGACAGCTACTAATAAGGTAAGAGTGTGGGGCACAATGTACAAGGACTATGGGAACTTGATTTTTTCAGTCTTAAGAAAAAAAAGGCAAACAGGGGATCCTATTGCTACCCACAGCTACCTTCTGTAAAGGATATAAAGAAGGCTTCTTGGACGTGCAAGAGGAGCCAGAAGACACAAATTGGAGCAAGGGAAATTCCAATTTGATATTAGGAACAAGTCTGCACAATGACAGTAGGCAAATACTGGAACAGATTCCCCAAAGAGGATGTAATCTTGAGTGTGTCTGGATGAGAGATGATAAAACATTATCCTCAATGATGCTCCTTAGCAGGTCTCTGCAGTAAACATGAAGAGGAGTCAGAGAAAGAAGCTTACTGCATCTTTCTCTCTCCAAAGGGATATTACACAGCCTTTGTGAGATTTTTAGCATTCAGCCTCAAGGATACATAGTACAGGTCTTATCTATTAATTACATCGAGAGAAGTTGTCTAGTCTTCAAATGCTTTAATAGAAGTACTGTTCAACCCAAATAGTATTTCAATAGCTAACATCACAGTACAGCAGGTCAGCTGTTATCACAGGTAGACAGCTATGAAATAGCTACTGGGTAAGCCACTGGCTTATCAGAAAAGGTGAATTAATTATGAAAACCATTGTGAGTGTAGCAAAAGTTTGTTGTCTGTAATTCTGCATTACACAGACTTGCTTTTAACAAATAGAGAGTTATTTCAATGTTCTGATTCAGAAACCTGTTTTACCATATATTTCTCAGAAAATTCAAATTTGCATCACAGGGAAAAATATATAGATGCTGTAGGGCAGTCCTAAGTCTAGAATAATTGCTATCCAAATTTCTGTCTGCATTATTACTACAGGCCAGCTTTGGAGTGTTTCAGACATGGTTTTTAAAGGGAAACTCAGATGCATCCAATGCTTTTTGAGTATATTTATTTTCCATCATGAGCTTCCAGATATCATAGGTACATTAGGGTGATATTGATTAGAAAAAGCGAGTGAGGTCCTTCTTCACAAATGCCATGATATTGTTACTACTGTAAGACATTTAGTCACCTCATCAGAATATTTGTGCAGGCTGCTGATGTGATAGGGATCCCAGAGACCCAGAGACAAAATTTAGTGTTATAAGGACGTCTGTAACAGGCACATGTTAGATCCTCCATCTAGGGAGTGAGAAACAGAAGTGATGATGCACTGTGCATTCAGAGTCCACCTTACAGCACATTAATTTCCCTGGGCAAATGAGCTTTTAATTCCTCCTTAATTTCCTTCAACTCCTTGTAGCCTGCAGAGGAATGACTCCACCAAGTAACAAGACATTCTAAATTAAGAAACGTAGCTGCCTCCCCATTGTCACAAAGGAAAATATCACTCTTACTTTCAGACAAGATGGAACAGCAAATAATATTGCTTAAACCAGACTATAGCACTTGTCTTCTTTTTGGGAGTTTTTGAAAATTACACTTTGTCAAGCAGCATAAATGTCTCATATGACAACTTTATTAATATGCTTGATACACTTGATTTTCTTTTTCCCTTAAGATGTCACAAAACCTTTAATGAAGCAAAACATGAATTTTTTCCTCAAATTATATACATTTATGTATTAATGGGAAGCTAGTGGGTTAAGGTAAATAAAGCATTTTGGTTGCTTGACATTTTTTGTTAGAAATATCTATTTTCAACTTTGCCAGACTTTAACCATTCAGTTGCAATTTCCCATCTGCTGCATATGTGCTATACAGCACATTGTTTAGAAAATTCCATCTGTTACGGTCTAACAAGAACAAAGAAAAGATAGTATGTTACTCTCTTCTCTTAGAAATAGATGTTTGGCTTGTTTGGGTTTTATTTACTAGTAGTTGACACACCTTAAAAGCAAGGGTTCTTTCTGGATGTATTTAAGAAAACAGACCAGCTAGCCCGCCCAAGTTTCTTTTTTGTTGTGGTTTTTGTTGGTGGAGGTGGTGGTTTTTTTGGGTTTGTTTTTGTTTTTGGGGTTTTTTTTGTCAGTGTGAAAATAAAAAAGAGGGAAGAATAAAGGAAGCAAAGCAGAGGAATGGGGACAGATGATTAAAAAACAGAGAATAAGCATGTGTCCAGACAGACAGCTTGTATCCTAATAGATAGATAGGACATGGACAACAGGGCAAACCAAACAGCCCCAACCTGAGTGAGAGAAGGAAAGATACTAAAGTCACCCTCAGTGGACAATAAAGAATGGATATAGTAGCAGGTTTGAGTTTTGAAAAGCTGTGATGGTACAGCCCCCCTGTCACTTGAAGCCCACTTGAGACTTGGGGCAATTTCTCTTCTTACCCACCTCCCCTGCTCCCTGGGCCACAAACCAGCCCAGGGTAAGTCAGGGAGGGACTGTGAAAGATGGCAAAAAGAACACTATAGTGCCTCCTTGGTGTGCTGGGCCCCACTTTCTCAGCCTTGTACTGCTCTCCCAGCTTCTCTATTATTCCTGATGTTCAACTGACCGGCAGTAACATCCCAAAGGACTATACTTAGTGAATAAACCAAGGTTTTATTTTGTTGAATATGTTGCATGAGGCCACTTTGTCCTTCGCTAGTTAATGTGGTACTCCTGTGATAAATATCTGTTAATATTGAGCTTCTGGTTTCCTAAGCAACAGTAACCAGGTGAAAGCTTTCAAAACCTCGTTCCTACTTGCTTGAGGCTTTCATGTAAAAACCATGGGGTTTTATTGTAAGGATCAGGACTCGGTATGTTTTTGTTTCACTATATTGATTACTGTATTGTAAAAGAGTTGGAGGTTTCAGGAATATAGATACTGAAAATATTTTCTTTGCTTTTGGGTGATATTAGTATGTGCTGACTAATAAAAATTAAACACTCATATATATATATATGTATAAATACAAATCTCAATGCAAAAACACTACTGAATTTGGATTGGTTTTGTTTTTGTTTTCCAGTCTAATGAAAGTTGCAAGCTGCTCTGCAGGATTTGAACAATACTCTATCTGTTTGAATTACCATTACCAAAGAAGATCTGAAGTTCTCAGTTAAGTTCTGATCAGTATTGTAGGCACAATCAGGCTTGGATTTTTGCTTTATCTCCCTCAGACAGCGTAGGGAGCCGAAAATAGGTGCCAGTACCCAGACTGTAGCTTTTTTCTCTAGCCTATAAGAGGACTGACACATTTTAATTTGTTCCTACAGAGAAATTTTTAGTTTTTAGATTGCAGTTGGGAAGACACGGATTTTAGTTATTTTGGGCAAAATTAGGATTTTTCTTTAGTACTACAACTAAATGAAACTAAAAAAAGTCTAATTTCTTATTAAAGAAAAACATTTACTTCAACTAGAAATAAAATATTTTTCTATGGTGTTTTATTTTATTCCTCAATTTTAAAAATCTTATTTTTAATTTTTATCTTTAATTTATGACAATTTTTATTCAAAAATATTTTTCATAATTAAGTGAAAACATACCCTTTAAACATTTAAAGACCAAAATATTGACACAAAAGTTTTAAATTTTACAGTTTTATCACAAGTTTGGCTGAGGCAGGGCCAAATCATGGGACAAATTCTCTCTTTAATCAGCCTCTTTGTTTCAGGAGGAGCGGGTTAGGCAAGAGACAAAAGGGAAAGATAAAAAGTGAGTGAGGCCTCATTTGAGTTTTGGAAACTAAAACTATTTTAATAGTGATTTATTAAAACATTTATTTAAAAATATTATACAAACAACAAACAACAACAAGGAATTAACCAAACATATATAAGGTTTGGGGATCTGGTGCAATAGGTGTTAAACCATGAGCAAACTACCAGGCAGGGCTCTGGAACCAGCCCAGCAGCAGCAGCAGCAGCAGCGAGGGTGGCGCTAACAGTCACGGCAGGGATCACAGTGTGCTATGCCCCCTTTTGCCCTGGGGCAAAGCGACAGGAGGAGAGCAGCAAGTGGGATTGCCGGGCAGCAACAGCCTGTCTGCAACTCTGGCAGCGCGAGTGGCACTGGTCACAGGGCGGCAAACAGCAAAGATGTGAGCACAGGCAGATGCTCAGAGACATGGTTCCGCCAAGGAGCTCCACAGCCAGTAAGGTGCAGTGCAGTGCTGTGCAGGGGAAGAATACCTTAATTGGTATGTTTCGTATGTCAGTCAAACTGGTTTTATATTAAACCAGGACAAGTTTTATGCCTAAAATATCAGGAAGACACTGGTTGATCTTTCTCATTTAGTTGAAAGATTTGCCTTTCAAACAGGTTATCAAGTATTTTTGTTCAAGTTAACACTGAAAGATTTTTACTGAGAATAAAATATCGAAAACTGAAGAGGCTATAAGATAGAAATTAATATTGAAACTAAAAACCAACTTATAATTCTTTGGTCATTGTGTAAGTGACATTATCTACTGCACCAAAAGCTTGTAAGTAAAATCTGGAGTTATTTCATATCTAGCGAATCTACTTGTGTCATTTAAAATAGTTTTTAAACAGTAGAGACCAAATGGTAGTTTTTATGGTAGATACAAACATTCTTTTAACATCATTCCCTTTAACTTTGCAATATTTCAGAAGAAAAACCTTTCCTTATCATCTTTTTGGACAATATTACTGATGAAAATTATTGATGTCATGTCTGATTTGACATCAGGATTTTCTGTCTCCCAATCTGCACTGGTGCCAATCTGCCCCTCACTCCCAGTGAGTAATGCTGAGAGTGGACAAGAGGTTGGGAGGATGTGTCTAGGATAGCTAACCCAAACTGGCCAAAGGGATACGCTTATGATGCCATGCTTAGCAGGAAAGTCTCAAGGGAAGCAGAACGAAGGAGAAGTGCTTGTGCTTATGGCACTTTTCTTCCCAAGCCATCAGGATGCATGCTGAGGCCTTGCTCTCTGGGAGGTAGCTCAACATCTGCTCACTGTGGACAATATTGGACTAATTCCTCTTTTTGCTTTGCTTAAGTGCATGGCTCTTGCCTCCTTGTTAAACTACCATTATCTTGACTCACGAGTCTTCCTGCCTTCCTTCTGTTTTCTCCCCATCCTACAAGAGAGTGGAGTGAGTGAGCAAGCAACTAACAGGTGTTCATCTTGGCTAAAGTCAATCTACCACACAGACAAAAAAAAAGAGACAAAAAAGCATTTCTTATATTGTAATATTCGCTTCTTACAGAAAGACTGACAAAATCAGTTAAATCAGCTACAGAAGTGCTTGCTGGCAGTTGAATTTCAGGGGAAAAGCAAGATGGTAACATTGCAGGTTCACAGTGACGCGCATGAGTGGACTGATGGGAAAGTGTGTGACTTTTGTAGAAGACCATATTGAGTGTCATGGCTTTTCACAACTTTAAGGAAAATTCAAAGAACATTGAAAATGTAACCTCCAGAAATGGATTATAAGATTTAGAACTGGGATGCCCATTATTAGGCTGAGGTGGTCAGGTAGTTACTTATACAGGAGTTCAAGCAGTATATATTCTCTTCAGTCCTCTTGTTGTGATTGTGAATGCATTTATCACACAATCCAAATAAGAATATCTTTTGCCGCAACAGGTGCAGGTTCATTAATATGGCAATGGATAGATGTGTTTTCATCATATGACATTGTTTTTCTAAGTAATATGGCAGAGATGACATTTTAGGAACAAAATTGCAGAGGGTACCACATTTTGCCTTTCCCAGTCTCCTTCATGAAGTATCTCTAGGTAGATGGCATGCTTTATATCAGCTGGATTGTTTTGTCAGACCAAATTTAGCTACAGGTGCTAGGCTGTGTGCCCAGCTAAATGATTCACATTTGATTTGAACATATTTTCTTCTGAGAGAAAGATATTTAATTTTTTCCTATTCAATAGCTTTTATTTCAGGATTGTCGTAATTTTGGATTGGAACTAGTGAGTACTCATATAAGTTACTTATATTTTACTCCTTCCTGGCCACATGAAAGCTGAAGCTAAGATCTCAGAAATTCTTTGCTGCATCAGATTTTCAGAACACAGAATATAACTTCAAAATCCTTTAGGGAAGACCTGTTATGTAGAAAAGTATTTTCAGGATTGTATACCCTCAGCCAGTTTACAAATTACTGCCATTGATATTGTAGCCAATTCTTCGCCTAGTGAAATGAAGGGTTTTTTATTGACTTCACTGGAAATGAAAGAATACCAGCTAACAAAAGAATCTTAGGTCCAAAATTTACATACGCCTTAAAAACAAATATTTAAAACATTTTTTATATTCCTTCTTCAAAGGAAGATTACATAAACTGGATTTTGAAAGATTTTAATTATTGTTACAAACAACAGCCTCTTGAAAATAGCTCATCAAAGTATTATTAATTGCTGTGCATCTACAAATTCAAAGTCATGAAAGTTAGACAGCAATATATAAAAAGCTTATTCAGTTCAACATGATCTTTTTAACTGGAGTTGAAAGAGTCATAGGAATTCTCTCATAAATAAAAATTATGCAAATCTGCTGAAGTTTTCTGTGTTTTATGAGAACTGTATGTGATTTTCTCAAATGGAGGGGGTGGAACAACAATTCTTTCCAGGCTTTAGGACAGTGTGGTGCATTCTTCAGAAAGGCAATCAAGAAAAAGCAGTGAATGATTGAAGATTTAAAAAATGGTTTAAGAAATAGAGAACTTGAAAAGAAACACAGACACATATTTCTGAAAATTGAATATTTACAGCTGTAGATGCCTTGATAATAGTATTTTCCCCCACTTTCTTACAAACAAGGAGAGTTCTGTGCAAGAAAAACAGAATTTTGTTCTTTTTCTTCTCTTACCAGCAAATGGGCTGAAAGAACATAATTGCTCTTTCATGATGTTATCATGCTCATGATTTCTCTTTAGCTTTTAATGAATTGTCGTATTCATATTTGTATATGGATATAGAGTTTTATATTAATATTTGTGTACACAGGAGTCTTTTCACCTACTTCTGCAGTGTGATTTTGTGTTTAAGATTGAAAGTAAAAGTATTTTTTTAAGTAAGCAGAAGAATATTATTAAAACTGGAATTTACCGGTCATCAATTTCTTGTTATAGAATGTCTGAAAAAAATTCTTTCTGTATCCCAGATAGATAGTCACATAATTGCAGAATCACAGAATGGTTGAGGTTGGAAGGGACTTTTGGAGGTCATCTGGTCCAAGCTCTAGCAGAGACATCTAGTGTCATTTGCCCAGGCTTATGGCCACAGATTTTGAATATATCCAATAGCCTCCCTGAAAAACCTGTACCAGTGCTCAGTCATCCTCACAGTAAAAAAGTGTTTCCTGGTGTTCAGAGGGAACTTTCTGCGTTTCAGGTTGTGCCCATTGCTTCTTGTCCTGTCACTGTGCATCACTGAGAAGAGAATGGCTCCATCTTCTCTGTACCCACCCTTCAGGTATGTATTCCTTCACGCTCAATCATTTCTAAAAAAATATTATGTCAAAATATAGGCAAGGGTCTTTTCCAAAATTTTTATACATTCCTACTTAATTTCCCCTCTGTTATATAAAATAAAACCTCTTAGAGCTAAAAGCAGAATTTAGGAAGTCAGAGATCAGAATTCTATAACTAGAACTGGATTAATGTTTAACAGACATTTTGGCCAGATTCTCAAGTTGGTTGATAGGAAAGTACATTCTAAGTTCTGTGAAAATTGAGGGGAAAATTAAAAAAAAACCAGATCATAACCCTGATTTTTTTAAATTATTATTATTTGATAATAACACTCAGGAGATCATCTTTGATTTGCTAAGAAATCTTGTAGTATAGAAATGCCATCAGATATTTTTAAAATGCTGAAATTTGTTTGGATGAGTGCTTTCTATGCCCATTTGCCTGGGTAAACTCTCCTCAAATGATTTAATGAAGATTTATTTAAAATTATCTGTTTCTGTATCGTATTGCCTACACAAGTCACAAAGCAAGAATTAGAAGCTACCATACAAAGCTGTTGTCCACAAATTTGTTTTCCCTAGGTCACAATATATTCAGAAGTAAAAGATGTGGGATAATTTTCACAGTATTTGAAAAAAACCTTATTTTAAGTAGTGTTCAGAATTTCCAGCTCCTACGTACATTGGAGTAATATTGTGGGCTTCTACCTCAGGAAATGAGGCTTTTCACAGGAGTAATGGAATTTCTTTTTAAAAAAAAAAAAAAAGACAGAATACCTGATAAACTGCAGAATTTCAGTGGATATACACAGAATTGCCTTTTAAGCTACAGGTCACCATCTACAAGAACATCTGCTTGTGATTCCCAGTCACAGAGGAAGGACTCCTGTTCCTATTCTGCATCTCTGGTAGTAAAGCAGTGTAGTTTGCATCTGAATGCGTGAAACTTTGTTTCATGTTTCGCAATTATTGGCCACACAAGAGAAGCTCTTCAGAACTGCACACAGGGGTCTGGTTGAACATTGGGCCCTTTGAGATGCAAACAAACTGCTAGTGGAAGTTGTTAAGGGCTAGATACATTGTCAGCACATTGTCGGGTACTTCACTAAAAAAGAAAAGCCCATCAGAGATAGAATTTAATTAAATCTAAGTCCTTTATGAAATGACAACAAAACCTCAACTCCACAGAGAAAGGAGCTGTTCATTATTTGGATACTAAACACTACTGCTGTCAAAAGGGTTAAAAAGAAAATCTTAGATGAATTCCACATCTGAAATAATTAAAGGCATGGTTTAAACGAAACATACTTACTTTGAGATATGCAAATTAAGTTATAGTTAGTTAATGGTTATTAATAGGAAAGTGAAACTATTTTTTTACAGACGTAGAGTTGAAGTCTACACTTTTGTCTGTGTAAGCACATGGTTTGACGTCTTTGTTGGACAGGAAAAGCTGGTATCGGCTGTAGTGGATCTTCATCTCCTTAGGTCAAATGGATGATATTGTAGATTTTGAGTTCAAAGAACCTTTCAGTGAAATATATTATTGTGACCGATAGTCTTCTAACAGATGTCTCTATTCTTTTGGCATCTGTTTAACATGTAATAGAAATGTTTTCATCTCACTACCTGATTCCAAGGACAAAGTAAAGAAGAGTGCTTAGAAAACGGGGGTTTTGCATAGTCCTATTACACATGCCTTAACAGCTGTTGGTGTAATAGCTTCATACTCACTATGATCTATCCTGAGTGCCACTGGGATGGTTAGCCACTCTGAGGAAGGTATGATACTTGACACAAAGGAATCATAAGGTGGTGAGATAAAGCAGGGCTGGACAGCTACACTGGTAGCATCTGCCAGCATATAAGTGGTTGTATCTCTCCCAGAACATGAGGAATGATTTGGAATAGATGAAGAGAAAAACATTAAAGCACTTTTGTGGGAGCTGTACACTCGGCTTTTTGAAAATATGCCCCCAAATGTGTGAATTTTAAATATCTAAAATGTATACAGAACAGGTATGTATAAACCAGGAATGATAAAGAAATGGCTAGCAGTGACAGAAGTGCTCTGTGGGGGATTTAGGCATGAATATGGTAATATTACTATCGGAATTCCAACCAGCCAATTGGAAAATGGATTTTGAAAAACAGCATTCAGTCTGTGATAATGGCAGCTTAAATCCTTAACGCTCCAGGAGAATTCATACTCCATTAAATTAAGTGCTCTACAGAGGCAGACTTCAGAAGCCCAATATGTAAGAAACATAAGCAAAGAGGAGACTCGACTTAAATATGGGACTTTCCAAAAGGTGTCACAATGGAGAGCTGCAAAGCAACTGCAGTTGTTGAACTCTCTCTGCCAACCAATCCTGGCTACGGGAAGCCTCAGAACAGAGCACCATTCAAGGACAGCATGCACACCTTCTGAAAACTATATAATGTATCCTGTGTGATCTCTATATGCACACAACCATTGATTACAATAGTTCAGGGGTTATTTTTGCACATTTTGCTCAACAGTGGTGTCCTTCACAATATTGACACTCAAATGAAAATAGTCTAGTGTTAATAACTGTACTGAACAGACATGAATGGAAGTGTTCAGTTTTAAGATGATAGTTTCAGACTCTCCAGACATATACAGTAAAGAATTGGCATGCCTATTTGTCTCTGTAGACATGAAAATGAGAAAGTTCATGTGTATTTGCCGGTATCTTCTTTCTAGATGCTGTTGTTCCAAATATTGTAGGGCTGAAGAGTACAAGATGGCAGGTTCCAAAGAAAATCATCTGTTTGTTACTCTAGATGGGACCCTGCCCAATATCATGTCAAATCCTCAGCTTCTGGCATCTGCTTCTGCCCAGAATTTTTATTTCAATTTTTTAAAGTAGTTATCCCATAATGGGATGGCATTCTAGATAGGACTACTTACAAAGTGTCCCTTAGAGCTTTGGGAGTTTTCGATCTCCACTTAATATTCAATTCCTTCTTTTTTAAACCTCATCAAACTTAGTAGTCTAAGAGACCTAATTAAACCTCCCTCTGTGTTCATCCAGGAAAGCATATTTCAAATAAGACTTTCGTATGAGTTGCTGACAAGTAGTTTACATCAACACTGTGACCCTCTTTTATGTTTTCTGGCATTGCATGTATAGACAAGACTCCATTTGCATTAGGACCACATATTTAAAAAAAAAAAATAATGGTTTGAGTTATTAAAGAAGGCAATACATATGTACTACATGTGTGAAAAATGGTTTGATTAAAAGATGGCTGGGAGAAGTTTCACTGACTTTGTATGATATGCTTACAAGGCAGACATCCGCATCTGAGCTACTTGACTGAAGTCCCTTTATAGTCAACACAAAAAGAAATTTTTAGATGTTGTTCTTCTTATCATGAGGAAGACTTCTAAACTGGGTCATATTAATCATGCTCTAAAACTTCCTGTTTCTCAACACAGATAATAAAAAGAGCCTAGAAAACTGTCTCAGAGGTAGATGTCTGCATGCTAGACTTTTAAAATTAGGCATCAGGTGACAACTCTGGGTTTAAAAAGATGGAAAGGGAACCAAGTGATCAAATATATTGATTCTATCTGCCCAGTGTATTAGTGGTCTTGTGTCAACTGAATTATCATCTGAAGCTACTCCTATCCATATTAAAGCAGCGTTAAACTACAACTTTTGTATCAAGCACTTCTTGCTCTTTTCAGAAGCAGGAGTAAATTGCAAGTTTACAAGAAAATCCCATCTTCTAACCCAATAGTCTCTCCTTTTCATACCGATCCAGCATTACTGGTTATTTTATTTTCTTGAGCAGGAGACTTAAAATGCAGAAAGCAGGGTTAGCAGTGTTTATATGAAAATATCCTTTCCTTTCTGGGGGAAAAGCTTCCCTTTAATTACCTATTCTGTCCGTTTGTAGATGTGATTAAGAAAGATGGGTGGCATCTTCTGCAAACTGGAAAATAATAAACTTATCCTACTCTTCTTTTTGTATTTTTGAGGGAAAAGTAGTAACACTTTTCTTCCTCCATTTCCTTGCCCTTGTACCTACATATGAACTCTCATATTCCAGACTTATCTGGCAATAAGAATTAGAAAACCCACCAAAACCTAAGAAGACAGCAAACCTGTCACGTAAAACTGAAATCTCAGTTCCTTCCTCTTTCTCAAGAAGTTTGAGCATGAAATCACGTCTTCAGACTGAAAAATCTTGCCTTGGCTTCAGGGGAGCCATTAGGGCTATGCATCCTCTTTCTATTCCACCGCTTGAACTTACCCTTATACATTCATATGCCATTTGCATATTAAGATCCACAAGAGCAGAAGGGAGCAGTGCTTATAAAATTCAAGGAGTTTCCCCTCTTATTACTCTACTGCCTCCTCACCCGCCATATTGGAGATGACGTATCTAGACTGGGTATATGCTAGCAGAAGAAAACCGTGATGTGATGGACGGTGTGTAGGAATTTTCCAGGTGAGGCATAGGGTGTGCAAGGCAAAAGGAGACACAGACATCTTTCCAGAAAAAGCATTTTACCTTCCAAAAGGGAGTAGATCAGACACAGCTTTTTGTTGTTGTTGTTTGTGCAGCCAGATGTGTAAATATGTGTATATATATATTCTATATTATGTAAATGCCTATCAGGAATAGGCTCTCAGCTTAGCTATTGGAGAGACCGCGGGACAGAGTCAGACTTAAAGGTTTTTCCAAGCTAAATGATTCTATGTTTCTACGATTTCTTGCCTCGAAGATGGCCTCAGAAGACCTAAGCTGTGTGGGAGGATGTTCCCAGCCATATCTGATCAGGTAATCCCAATAGTAAGAATTGTCTGAGACTGTAAACACAATTTTGTGTGAACTGCTCTTACTGAAAAGCTGTGGTGGAATGGATGATAGAATTTCAGGTTGGTTAGTAAGTGTAGCCACTTAGTCACACAAAGAGACTGTCAGTCAAAGTCCAGTTTGCATTCACTGAATGATCCTAGGGAAGGTTTTTTTAAACTATGGTTTAAGTTTGGCCATGTAAGGTAGTTACTGACCTGACTCATGGGAATACAATGAACTGATATTGATAAAGAAGTTGGCAGTCTTTGTGGGAAGGGTGACATCTCTGTATTGGATTAAAGCAAAAGACAATGAGATTAGGTCTCATACTTTCAAGAGAGGTTAACCACAAAATATCCACAGAATTTCAGTAGGTTTTGGCTGTATAAAACCATTAAAGTTATTTGAGAATATTTCATAGTGATTCAGGTAACGTAAGAATGATTGAGAAACTTCACTGATTTCAGCAGTGAAAGCTGCTTATGGAAATGTTATGTAAAATGTAATACTCGTTTCATTATATCAAAATCAATTTTAATATCTAAAATATCTAAAAATGGAGCACTTAAACAGCATGTAAAGTCTGTACTTTACAACATCTTAATAAACTAACAAAAAGAAGGCACTGTAATGGCATGTCTTAATCAGTGGATCATGTTTAGCAGATGGGCTTGAGAATTTTTCTGGATAGTCTTTTTTTTCTCTTTCTTTCTTTTTTCTCCCTCATTCTGTGATATGCCTTTAGATAGGTTTGAGGTAAATTTCAAAGAGGACAAAAAGGTTCCAAATGGGGAATCTGAGTATCTGTGCCCACTTTCAGCACAGACTTCCAGTGTAGCTTTGCAATAGTTATTTGTTATGAACATGTGTCTGTTTCCCCAGATGTAATAAAGTCTTTTATTTATGCAACTACTATTCATGTAACTACTATTAACGTGAAAATACCATTGCATTCTGTCATATGTTCTTACATTTTCCTTGACACCATTTTTGAAATAGAAAATACTTTAGAATCCTACTATGCAGTATTCTAAGAGGAAATAATTTTGTATTGATATTGGATATAATGATTTATTTTAGGGGGTTTTTTTCTTATAAAGAATGAGCTTTTCTGTTTCCTGCTGTGACAGGTTGTGAGTCTCTTTGTGTCATAAAAAGGACTGCCAGAAAGAGGATGGACTAAAAGCCAAAACTGAGTGATGCTTACACAGTACAAAGGAAAGAGTTGGCAGGTCCTCAAGTCTGATTATTTAAAATCTATTTTCCAGAAGATCTGATAAGCCGAATTTCCACAACCTGAAATGGACTATTACATAGAGATATCCCCAGGCAGTACTCATAGTCAACAAATCAAACAGATCAGGCCTTTTATCAAATTTGATCAACAAGCTGTAATCTCTTTAAAAAATTTCCAAACATGTTTAAGCATTTTTGCAAGCCTTGTGTAGTCTTACAGCACATGACCTTCTCTTTCTCTCCTCTTTCTTTGTAAAGAATTTAATTAAATTTGTCTGCTTAAAAGAACAATCTTGTAATTCAGAAGTACCCTAAATTAGATGTTCTCTGGGACTCCAGCATCTGGAATCATTATTTGTGCCATCAGAGACAGTCAAATGATGAATGTCATGCAAAAGAGAAATTGCCCACTGTCAAATTACCTCTCAACTCTCTTTTGTACTGGATTGTACAGTATTTTTGCCCACCTGTCTCATGAGCAGATTGCCAATATGTTAGTCTAACTCATGGTGGTTTCCAGTTAAATTTTAGACAGAGGTGAATCCATCCTGTAAGTGGATGAGAGAAGCTCAACTTGAGGGAAAGGCATTGACCATTGTCAGTCCTCATTAGAAATGAGTGACTGAGCAAGTGGAACCTCCAGTCGGATGATCAACCAGCATGCAGAAAGGTTGGACCAAGCCATGGAATGCTCTGTCTCCTTCCCAGGTGACTGACCAAAACACTGTGAAGGATGCTTTGGGGAGAGAAGTGGAAGCTGAGTGTAAATGCACAGTGAGCACTGGAGACGTGAAAGTATTGCTCTGTTAGGTTTGTGTCTGACAGAGATCTGGTAGGGGAGAAAGGGGTTACTGGTGTGGCTCCTGTAAGAAGTTTCAGGAAGCTCCCCCACCTCCAAGTCAGACTCACCTCTGGCCAACACCAAGCCAATCAGTGCCTCTGCAATAACATAGTTAAGAGGAGAAAAACCTGTTGGTCAAGTACTTTTGTTTTGGGGATTCTTTTGTTTGGGTGAGGAGTGGGACTTGAGGAACAAGCATGGGGACATGAAGGTCAGTGAGGAAGGAGAGGAAAAGCTGTTCTGGAGCAGTGATTTCCCTGGAGCCCATGCTGAGATGCTAGGCTGAGCCCTTGCAGTCCATGGAGATCAACGGTGCAGCAGAATCCCATTTACAGTCTGTGGAGAACCCCATGCTGGAGCAGGTGGCTGCTCCTGAACAAGACCATGACTCTGAGGGAAGGCCACACTGGAGCAGTTTGTCACAGAAGAGATCCACACTAGATGGAGAAGTTCATGGAAGACTGTCTCCCTTGGGATGCGTGCCACATTGCAGCAATGGAGGATTGTGAGGAGTTTTTCCCCTGAGGAAGAAGGAGTGGCAGAAACATGGAACAGACTGTTCACAAACCCGATTCCTCGCCCTCCTCTGCTGCCTGGAGGGAGAAGGTAGAGAATTGGGAGCAGAGCTGAGCCTGGGAAGAAGGGAGGGATGGGAGGAAGTTTTGGAGTTTTTTTTAAATAATATCATAAATTCAATTGGTACATTGGTGGTGGTTTTGTTGTTCAAATTAAATTGGTTTTGCTTCCCCAAGTCGAGCCTGTCTTTTGCCAGTGACCGTAACTAGTGAGTGTGCCCTCTCTGTCCTTGTCTCAACCCTCAAGCCTGAGAATCTTTGTCTGGGAAAGTTCCGGTTATTGTTATAGGTTGTTCTAGGAGACAAAAGAAAAAAAATTAAAGAAAATAGTGTTCTGCTCTTCATGAGAAAAAATTTTATTAGATTAAAAACCCCCATTATTTCTCCTTCACATCTAAACTTGGTAAATTTTGGGGGGTTATTTCTTCTTAAATTGTACTTTTTTTCCTGCCTTCTGTGTTAGACTTGCTTCTCTCTGCATTGGCGTAACTGAGATCAGCACTAAATATAGTATAATTAATCAGTTATTTGAAAGACAAATTTGGCTTAATGTGGGTCTACTAGGGGGTGAGCTGAAGAGCCCCTAAAGCTGATACAGCTGCATGTCACAGCACGATGCAGAAACACTGTCTTTTCTTTCAGTAACTTCTACCTTGGGGGTCCCTTCACCAAAATACATTGTGAGGCATAAACATGTACCGTATTTTGAATCACAATTTTTCTTCAGTTGCTGGTGCCTTGGCTCAATTTTTCATCATAGTCATGCCATTGTAGAGCATGTAACAGCATTTTTCCACCGAGCTGAAAAATAGAAAACCCAAATTTGTGGAAAATAGGAGAATTAGAAAGTATTTCTGTTATATTACACAATAAATACCTTTGATACAAATCCATCAGGTGGTCAGCTGCTTCTTTATAATCTTACTTGTCAGAAGATGCTGCACTCCTTTCCCTCTGCAATTTTAGGATTGCTATTCAATGAACTCATAAAAAGGCAGTTTCACCGTCTATAAGAAATATATTAGCATCTTGATTCCATTTCATAGTGCCCTAGTCATCATGCACCACTATTAATACTAATTGGCACAGTTTTAGCAAGATTATAAAATGTTAAAATAGGCATGTAATATACAAACTTTACCCCTAAATAAATTGTTTTATCACCAAGCAAGGAATCCTCCTCTCCTCTCCTCTCCTCTCCTCTCCTCTCCTCTCAAGCAAAACTTGAGTCTTGCTTCGTGACTGTTTAGGGAGGGTACACTAAACACCAGGTTATTGTATAAAAAGCTGAACTTCTTTTCCTTAAAGGACAAGAATGAGTCATAATCAGTTGTCAGAAAAAAAAGACAGTGTGGGCTTATCTTCCAATTTATTATTTCCCTTTCAACAAAGAAACCTTCTGGCAGTCTTTGAGCTAGAAGGTCCTGCTTTCACATTCCTAACAGCAGTGCCTGAAGCATGCCTGTTGCTTTGAAATGCCATCCTAGGTTTCCTAACACTTCATAGAGTAGGACTACAAAGTGCATTAAGAGTTCTTGATTCTTCACCAAAGCATAGAAGCCATGTTTGGGGTTTTGATTCTCCTAAGTTTTACGGCTTTGAGTGACCTAACCTTTGGTCCTTACCTCAACTGACAGAAAAAAAAGAAAATCCAAGTTACAAAGCCCAGGATGCTTCTCACATTTTTTTTTTAATTACTCAGTATCTTCTTTTCTATATTTCTCAATACATACTTAATTTTTCTTTTACTGTAAGCAACAGTGATGATGGTTAACAGTTGGACGTGATGATCTTAAAGATCTCTTCCAACCAGAATAATTCTCTGATTCTCTGGTTCTCTGGTAGCAGTGCTACTATTGCTGAAACTACAAAAGATGGCAAATACATTAATGCATAGCTTTATGTCTTGATTGGCCGTACTCTCTGCAGGAGAATTATTCCAGGAACACAAAAGAATTCTTCAGAAAAATAGATACCAGATTTTATATACTCCAGGTTCACCTGCTTACCCAGTGTTCTGCCAGTAAGGACTTTATTGGGAGATGATCTTTGCAAGGAATCAGCCATTTGTTGTAACCGTTGGTGTGCTGGCTGCCATTTCAGTTTGATTGCTCTGTTAAAATGATCCAAAGGCACCTAACTCAAGAAAAGCAAAACTATAAAAATTCTCCCATTAGTTTTTTCTGCTAAAAAATTAGTATAATTGAAAGTTGCAAAATATGTACATAGAAGTGCGCAAGTACTTGGCTACAGCTCTGTCTCAACAGTCGACATTTAAGAACTTTTTCCAGTCTGAAGTTTGAAAAGCTTCATGAGATTTGTGTTCTGGCAATAGATTTTAAGCTGTACAAATTCTCTGCTCTGGCTCTCTATTCACCTTTGCACGATAACAAACGTTTTTAACAAAACAGGCAACCTTTAGTTCTAAGCAGTTCGTCTAGGCAAGGAATAACCAGGAAAAATGTAAAATATCATTATGCTGCAATCCAGCCAGCACAATGAAAAATGGACACCTCTCTGACTGAAGTAGTCACAAACATTTCACGGGGCTTTTCAGTGTTAAAACCCGGTTTGTCTACTTCAGACACAAACTTATGATCTGCAGTTTTTGATTCAAGCACTACTCTGCTATCAAACTGCCTACAAGTGACATTTGCTAGCTGGCTTAGTGAAAAGACATCAGAGTGGAGCTAGGGGCAGGAATGGCCATGAATTATCAGTGATTATGCTTCTGTTTACTTTTTTCTTTTTTTTTAAAGGCAAGTGAATCCCCCTCCCCCAAATGTTAATTAATTCATAGATTGATGGAATCATATAATATTTTGGGTTAGATTGGACCTTTATAGGTCATCTAGTCCAACCCCACACCTGCAGTGAGCACAGATATCTTCAACTAGATCAGGTTGCCCAGAGCCCTGTCAAACTTGACCTTGGATATTTTCAGGGATGGGGCCTCTATCATCTCTCTGGACAACTTCTTACAGTGTTTTACCATTTCTTCTTTATATCCAGTCTGAATCTACCCTCTTTTAGTTTAAAACCACTAACCCTTGCCCTATTGCTACAGCCCCTGTTAAAAAATCTGTCCCCATGTTTCTTATAGGCCCTCTTTCAGTACCAAGCCACAACAAGGTCATCCCACAGTCTTTTCTTCTCCAGGCTAATAACTCCAACTCTCTCAGCCTATTCTCATAGGAGACATTCCTCAGATAGTTTTTGTGGCCTTCCTCACTCCAACAGGTCCATGTTTTGTACTGAGAGCTCGACGCAGTACTCCAGGTCAGGTCTCATCAGAATGGAGTAGAGGAGCAGAATCACCAACTTCAGCCTGCGGGCCACATTTCTTTTGCTGGATACAGTTGGCCTTCTATGCTGCATTCACACGTTGTTAGCTCATGTCCACCAGTATCCACAAGTCCTCCGCAGAGCTGGTCTCAGTTCACTCATCTTCCAGCCTGTATTGATACTAGGGATTGCCCCAACCCACCTTTCACTTGGCCTTGTTGAATCTCATGAGGGTCATATGGGCCCACTTCTCCAGCTTGTCCAGGTAATAGATGGCATTCTGTCTCTCAGGCATGTCAGTCACACCACCTAGCTTGTTGTTGTCTGCAAACTAGTTGAGGATCGATCCAACTATGTTGTTGATGAATATATTAAACAGCACTTGTCCCAATATGGACCTCTGAGGGACACCACAGAATCACAGAATCATTTGGTTGGAAGAGACCTGTAAGATCATCAAGTCCAGCCATTCACCTTGCACTGCCAGGGTGCCTAAACCATGTCCATCAGTGCCACATCTAAATGTCTTTTAAACGCTTTCAGGATGGGGACTCCATCACCTCCCTGGGCAGCTTGTTCCAGTGTTTCACGACCCTCTCTGTAAAGAAGTTTTTCCTGATATCTAACCTAGATCTCCCCTGGTGCAACTTAAGGCCATTTCCTCTTGTCCTGTCACTTGTCACGTAAGAGACCAACCCTCACCTCTCTTTCAGGTAGTTTAGAGAGCAATAAGGCCTCCCCTCAGCCTCCTTTTCTCCAGACTAATCAACCCCAGTTGCCTCAGTCACTCCTTGTAAGACTTGCTCTCCAGACCCTTCACCAGCTTTGTTGCCCTTCTTTGAACATGCTGAAGCACCTCAACATCCTTCTTGAAGTGAGAGCCCAAAACTGAACACAGTACTGAAGATGCGGCCTCACCAGTGCCAAGTACAAGGGGACAATCACTTCCCTACTCCTGCTGGCCACGCTATTGCTGATAGAAGCCAGGATTCCATTGGCCTCCTTGGCCACCATGACACACTGCTGGCTCGTATTCAATTGGCTGTTGACCAGCACCCCCAGGTCCTTTTCCACTGGACAGCTTTCCAGCCACTCATCACTGATCTGCATTTGAACAATGAGCCATGGGCCGCTACTCTCTGGATGTGACCATCCAACCAATTCCTCATCCACGGAATAGTCCACCCATCAAACCATTCTCACCAATTTACAGAGAAGGCAGTTGTTTGGGATTGTGTCAAAGGCCTTACAGAAGTCCAGATAGATGACATCCATAGCTCTTCCCTTGCCTACAGCTGTAGTCACTTCAATAGTTCTACTGTCCAGTTTGATATTGTTACCATGTAAATGAACTGCCAAAATATTACACAACAAATAACTTGACAGACAGATTCAAAGGTTTAATGGTATTTGTTGCATAATCCTATCACTGGCACTAAAATTTGTCATGCATGTCATTTAACTTTAAACTTTGCTGATCTGCAGAGAAAGAAGTAATCTACTGGAGACCTAAAATAAGGCATTATTATGGCTAATATAAAATAGAGAAGTCATGGCCCATTTTAGGCAACTCTGGAAAGGCCTGTTTGTCTCTGTTGGCCGTAGAGGGAATTTACAGATATTATCCAAGTAATTCACAGTTCTCTCCCAAACTGTAGAAGTACCATCCACTCCAAATCTTATGAAGACAATGCAAAGATTTTTTTTTTTTACATTATTGGGAACCACAGTGAAACAATAACGCAAGAAATATTAAGAGTAGGAAAAGTTCATGAATATTCATCCATATGTAAAGAAAAATTGGAGCAGATAAAACTCAGAGAGGTGAGTATAAAGAACCATTCAGCAAGCAGAGGAGACTATAGTGAATAAATCTCTAGATAAATCTCTAAAGTAAGAAGGACAACGTGCTTCTACACACACGGAAATCTGCTTCATTTTCAAAAGTAGGAGTTTGTGCATTTGCAGGTAACTGTACAAGTGTCTGTCATGTTTGCTGTGATATTTAGAAATTCTGCCATTGCAAAGTCTGTCGCCCTGAATTGTACAGGGAATGTCAAGTTCTCTTTTATTTGAAATTGAGATTAAAGAATAAAATTGAGATAAAAAAACTGAGATAACAGAATTCTGTTTGCAAAAATATTACTTGAGTTTACAGATTCAAGAGAAATTATTTCCATAGCTTGCTCCACTTCGGCAGTACAGATTAGAGGAAAATATTCTGTTTAAAAACTCTTGTCTATTCGGACAAGATAGTAAATAATTACTTATTTTGATTCTTCATAATCCATCACAAATCTGTCCTGTTAGGAAAGATTTTTTTTGTAATTCAGCCATACTGCATTTTAAAAGCCATAACAGAAAAAATGTATCTCTGTCAAACTAAATCTCTTGAAATACAGTAGGAAATATTACATTTGCAAAAAAAAATGAACACATGAGGAAATCCATAAAGATGTGCTCTTCTGCTGTGTACAGATGGTCAAATGCAATTTATTTTGAAATCCATCATATATGAGTTGGTATGATTCAGCTTGTCAAATTACATTCTTGACAGGCTCAGTCTTTAAAGAAGTACTAAAGCTTATATAACAGCAATAATTGGTCAGCACAGGTCTATTTTCAGAAGCATCTGATGCTAACCAACTTTGAACAAGGGAGCGTTTTCGCAGAAAATGATTGATCTCAGAAACCAGACTTAAAGACATATGTCTCTTTGGATTTAAGTTTATGCAAAAAAAAAAAAAAACAAACAGCAAAAAACCAACCAACCAACCAACCAAAACCAACCAAAGAAAAAAATCCAACCAAACCAAAAAAACCCCCCACAACTTTAGAAGATTGAATTTTATTTTTTTCTTTAAATGGAATTAGAGAGATTCCCCCCTCATCCCAGAACACAATATTCAGAAGAATATCTGAGATGGTATCATTGTTTTCAGCTGTAAGATCAGAGAATGCAGAGTTGTGCTTTCATTGATGTAAGCTGTCCCTGAGATCCTGGAGCTGTGTCGCAGTGTAGAAGCCACATCTGTCCTAGAAGACAATGGAAAGACACACAGTGAAAATCTTCCAAAGGAGCATAACAGGACCAATGGTTGCTGGAAGGACTCTGCCAGCAGAGCATGGAGGAAAATGTCACACCACCACAGAGAGAAAAAACATTCAACTGCAGTGAGCTACTACAGACTCAAACAATGGGCTACTACTAGCTCTCTAGAGAGCTGTGCCCTGTATTCTCTGCTAAAGTAAAAAAAGTGTAATATTCAATAGGAGCAAATAAGGTAGAATGAAGCAGTGGTTTGTACAGCCCAGCCAGCCTGCCCGTTCCAGTCGTACCTTTCCAGTTACAGGCTATCAATATCCCAGTGGCTTTCTCAACAGCATAGGTGTCTTCTGCCTATTCTGCTTTCATCTCTGTAATAGCAGACACACTTCTGACAACACAATGACCATCTTTCTGCCACATTTGGCTCACAAATATAAATTGTCTCTTTAGAGGCATGCTTAGCACAGCTTACATGAAATGTCTTCTATCTATTTTGGTACCTAATACAAAAATTCTAGTTTGCAATGTTTCATTCCCATATGTCTATGAATTTGTTTTTATTTACTTATTCAAGGCACTGTATATTTCTTAGGCTGCAAATTGTATTTATATCTTAGCAGGATTTAGCTTTTTCAAGACTACAAAAGGCTGTATACATTTTGCGCAAAATATGTCAGACATTTTAATACTAATTAAAAAAAGAAAGAAATTTATGCTATTTTGCTACAGGCAAGCATTTTACTTCAAGCAAAAATGTCTAGAAAATTCTTATGCTAATACTTCTATTATTTTACAAGTGTTCTGTCTCTATCTGTCATACAGCCTATTTTTAAGGCTGATTTCAGACAGTTTTAGCTATGGTTCTACCAGGTCTTAGGAAAACTGTATTTAGTTAAATATTTTTCTTTCTAGCATCTCTTTACAATATATGTTGAATTCCCCCCCATCCGCCCCCCCCCCCTCATTTTTGTTAAACAGCCTTAGTTTTATTTGGATGTTCACTAACAAACTTGTTTAATTTAACTTTACTTCTATAAAAACGCATAAATGAGTTTAGTGAAGGAATATTCCACATTCCTAATCTCTTGTAAGGTGAATACAGAAGAGTAATACTACAGCTCTGCTTCCACTAAAATAACAGTGCAGGGAAGCCTAGCAAGGCGGTTAAATTTATTTATTCCTTCCTTCCACAAATTTTAGATCTTAATAAATATACTTCGATATATACTTCAGGTTATTAGAAGTCCCTTGGAATGTTTAGAGATGAACAGGATATATTAAATTTAGTACCTCATACTTGGTAATATTGGACAATTACTTTTTAATTGCATTTTTAGATTATGTACATTATTCAGTCCTGCATGCTGGAAGATGGCAGTTCCTGGAAAACATACAGTACATGACACTCAAAACCAACAACACTCAGAAATTTCCATATCAAGTTTTTATTCTTCATATTCTTTCTCTGCTTGAGTACAGCCCCCAGCAGGATACCAGCACTACAGTATGCCTGTTTTAGCCGCAAAATACGGAGTTCTTAGCAGGACAACATAAAAAAGAGGTCAGACTCATAAATTAATTTTCTTCTTTTGTTGCTGGGGAATACAATAAATATCACATGCTGACACCTTTTCTGTTCCACCCATTAGTGCTTTATCATAGGCTGCATGGTTGACTGTTAACTTTCTCTTTAGTGACAAAAATGTAGCAGGTACATTGGTTTTCATTAGGCACTGCACTCTAACAGTATTGCAGAGGTACCTCTTAATATTTGTTTCAAAATATGTAAAAATAGTGTTTATTTATTGCTGAATGTTCAAGTTCTTTAATCATAGCTTAAAAACCCAGGCTTTTGGGCAAATACCTCAGCTGAGTGTTTAGGGTTTCTTTTCCTCACAATAAGAACAGGGCTTTCAGGGTCAATATTTGACAGATGTTTCCATAAGTAGAGAATATTTTGCTCCCATTGCACACATGCTACCAATTATAAGAAGAAATAGATTTGGTAATATTAATAAGGGCAGAAATGGAATTGTTTCATGAACAGCCTAATCACTAGGATGCTCTTTGTTTGATTAAAATGTCAAGGCAGCTATTAGGAAGCAAAGACAAAGGCAAACAAATGTCTCGAGAAAAAATAGCCATCTACCAAAACTCCAGGGCTAATCAAAAGCTCCTCATTTATAATCTCTGCCTCTGATCCTCTGCTGAGTTCACTAGACTAGCTTGTTAAAGGATCAAGAGAAATTCTACAGCTAGACTGGTTGCAGATTGCACAACCATTTAAGCAAGGAGCCAGACTGACTCTCAGACCTCAGGGCCCAGTAGTGAGTGAAACTGGAAGGATTGCAAAGGTCTCTAAAAATGGCTAACAAGACTTTAGATAATATTGATGTGTGTGTAGATCTTTCTTTGCTCAAAAATCTTTTTCTTCTTACATCATGCTTTCACTTAACAAGCTCTCTAGCTACTCTGCTCCCTCCAAACATAAAATTCTTCAGGGAAGACATTCTCTTACAGAGAATCAACTGTAGAAAAGCTGATCAATGGACAGTTTATCCTAGCCCAGTGGAGCCATAGAAGTTTGAATTTTGCATAAGCCAAAGAACTGAATTTTGCATAAGCCATAAGACAAATGAGGCAGAGTATAGATGTACCACGTCTCTAACTGAGGCATACTTGATGTCAATTGTAAAGTTATCCACATTTAACAAAAGGAAAATTGAAATGAGTTATCCAAACACTAGTTCAATACTAGAGCCAGCAAGATAACCCAGAAATCCCATGTTCTTTGTGATATAATCATTCCTATAGATTTTACTGCTTACCATGTTGACAGATTTTACTCTGACGGACTAAAACATCACATAGGACAAGGATGAGCACCATGTGTATTTGCACTGAAGAAAGTAGGAGCCCAATTTAATGTAAAATTTTCTATTCACTGTTTTGGGCAGTTGTCACCCTGTTTCATTGCTGTATTCAAGGTTGTGTCTACCCAACAATTTTCAATACTAAGCCTGAATTTTGCTGAAATGTGTTTTATTTGACAAACTTTCATATAAATACATTCATGATTGAAATAGTACCTTCTGAGTGTTATTCCAGAACATAGCTAAGACTTCATTTCTACCTGCTCCATCTAAACTGGCAGATTGAATGGGAGACATTCACAAATGATGTATGAGATTGACAGTGTGTCATTGATGACTTCGCTCGCTTTTCAGACGCTACTTAGGTTACACATGTGTGCTGGGCTTGCACATCTTTATTCTGAGAAAGATAGTTTTACAAAATCTAGAAGATGGATGTGTTTATCCTATTTTCTCTTCACTTCTTCACAGATGCCTGCGGAGATAATTATAACAGCAACAACAATAGAGCAATTTACATTTACACAGAAACTTCTATCACAAAGCACCTTACAAACCACACACAGGAATCAATCCATCAAATGTGACCTCCACCCATGGACTGAAATTCGTTTAACAATGCACACCCTCAGTATTACTGTCTTGAATATTAAAGTATGAATTGCAGGAGAGTGCTTGTAGCCTTTCATCCTATTTGCAAACTGAGCACAACATTTGAAAACCCTTGTGCAAAAACATAGACTTATAATCAATACAACGTTTTTTGGCAACCAACTTCTCAGAAAGATAAAGCTTTCAGCCCTCCCACTGGTGTCGGTTCTGGCACTCAAATCCTTCGAAATGCATGGTGCCTGATTTGGTATGCAAAGTTAACATACAGCATTGGTAATGGAAAACACCCATGATTTTTTCAAGACAAGAGAAAAAAAGCAGACATATTTACGATTTCTATACTGCTATCGAGTTTTGCATCATTATTCTGGACTACTTGCTCTGGAGGATGAGTATAATTTGTACAATTTGTTATCCCTTCAGCAGACAAGTGATACAATTTCATCAGAGATCCTTTGTAAGAGGACTGAAGTGTCTGGTCCATCTGCATTTGACAGTATTTAGATGAATAATAGCATTGTCTTAGATAATACATCACTCTAATTCCATCAAACCACAAGCATGTTTTACTTGATCAGGTAGAATGTTTGTGGGTAGTAGAGTCAATGCTACGCTAGCTACAATGCTAGTGTTTTAAGACATTTCAGAACTCTTCACTATTTTATAAACAACAGGGAGGAAAAAGTAGGGAGTAAAAAGAAACCTGATAGAATGGTGGCATGATGAGGTATTGCAGGGATAGCAGAGGTTAGTTTTGTTTATTAAGAAAAGAAAAAGATGAGCCTAGAAAGGAGCCTCATTTATGGCAATGGAATTTTATAGGTGCCTGTTTCAGAAAGTTTTTTAAGCTGCTCAGTTGTTGGCAGCAAACCACAGTATCCTTTTTGTCCTTGAATCTCACAGCACCACGAAGGCTGGAAAATGAAACACAGTTTGAAAATTGTGTGCATATCACTTAGCAGTGTCATAAAATAACAGGATATATTTTTTATATTGCTATAGAAGTCAAGGTTTAGCTCCCCGTAATTCTCAGGAGGTGATGGGGCTACAACAAAGCACTACTCAGAGTTCATTCCAACCATACCTACGAGGTTAACTGTGTGTAACGCATCTTTGTCAACTTCTCTGGTAACACTGATTGCATCTACAAGATCATGAAGGAAATGTCGAAACCCTGCGTGGCCAAAGGGTTTGCACAGCTCCAAGACTTTTGATTTACTGTAATAATTTTGCAAAGCAGTCCTTCTATCCATTATACTTGGGTTTTGCCTCAAAAATAATTTCTGAACAGAAATGATAGTTTGCTTTAAAATATCCCAGTACGTTTTCTAAGATATTGTACCAATTTTTATTGTTCCACATATAAGTGGAAGGTCATGGGTATTTATTATTAACTAGTTCTGAAGTTCAAGTAAAAAGTTCCATGCTTAAGAAAACCTGCTCATTATAATACTGGAAAAAATGAGCTGTTCTTACAGCTATAAGAAATGTTTTCTCTTATTGAGGGGTAGACCTTTTAAGGCTAAAGATTTAAAGAACAGTTTTCAATCATTTTGTTAATTTTGTAAGGACAGGAATAAAGAAGGGTTTTTTTAAAAAAAATCTCTTTCTAGACAAAAAAATACATACAATACTGTTCCTAATTTCAATTTCCCTTTTTTTTTCTTCTTGATTGTCATTTCATAATGTTTTAGCTCTTACTGAATGTGTGATATTTCCTGTTTGACATGTTTGCTGATGGAGAATGAGTCATCTACCCAGGCTTCTGTCTCCATTAGGTGACACCTATACCTGTGGCAATTCCATCCCGTGAGGAAACCTCCATTACTAATTTCACCTTCCCAGTGTACTTCCAAGCTGAAGTGATAAGTGTCATAAGAAACTTTTTTCTAGATGTGCTTTGTCCCTACTTAGATATTAGAATTTTCTTGGTTACTTCTTTCTTCTTAATTAACTGGCCCCAAACTACAATATAATTTGAAACAAAACAAGTAGCTAATGAAACCTGACTAAAAGCAAATTAGAATACAAAAGACCACAACAGGAAATTAATTTCCAGCACCTAACCATTTCTGATCAGCACTTGAAACATACAATATATCTTAAAGAAATCCTGATTTAGAAGACATTCTTATCTTACCTGGCAGGACTAATCCCATGACTGGAGTGTAGCTGTCGAAGGCTTCGGGCTGTTCAGAAGGGACAGGTGAGGAAGAAGGTGTGGAGGGGTTGTCGTTTACATCAAGAAATGGATAGATTGTGAAGAGCTGTCCCAGAAGAATAGCCAAGAGCAGGTTCAAAGCTTATGGATAAGAATTAGACACTGAGGCAACAAGAGAACCTTGAGGTTAGAGCTTACTACAGGCCACCCAATCAAAGGGAGCCTATTGAAAAAGTCCTCTTACTTCAACTACAGAGGATTTGTGCTTGCAGACTCTTGTTCTGGTGGGGGATTTCCACCACCTGACATCTAGAAAAGTAGCACAGCAAGCTCTAGGCAACCCAAGAGACCCTGGAATGCACTGAGGATAATTTCTTAAGCCAGATGATAGACAGTCCTACCTGAGGGGATGTGATGCTGGACCTGATGACCACCAATACAAGTGAGCTCATAGGTAATGTGAAGATTAGAGGCAGCCTGGGTTGCAATGATCAAGCACTGATGGAGTTCATAGTCCTGAGGAATATGGGTCAGGTGAAGATAAAGTCAGGACCCTGAATTTTAGGAAAGCAAAATTCTAGCTCTTCAAGAACTTAGTCAACAGGACCCCCTTGGAAATGTCCCTCAGGGACAAGGTGCAGAACAGAGCTGATGGATCTTTAAGAACAGTTTCTGTAGAGTGCAGGAGCTCTTGATCCCCCACTGTAATAAATTAGGCAAGGAATGCAAGAGACCAGCATGGGGGAGTCAAGACCGGCTGGTCAGACTAAAGAGAAAGAAGGAACTGCATAGGCAGTGGAAGCAGGGATGGCTATCTTGGGAAGAGTATAGGGATGCTGCTCAGCTTTGTAGGGACAGGGTGAAGAAGGTCAAGGCACAGCTGGAGCTGAACTTGGCAATGAATGCAAAGAATAATGAGGGCTTCTACAGGTACATCAGTCAGAAAAGGAAGGTCAGAGAAAGAGTACCCCGTTGATGAACAAGACCAGCAAGCTGGTAGCAATGGATGAGGAGAAGGCTGAGGTACTCCAGAATTTTTTTACATCAATCTTCACTGGCAGCTTCTCTTCCCACACCTTCAAAGTTGATGGACTGCAAAACAGGAACCAGCGGAGCAAAGACCTTCCCACTGTAAGAGAAGATCAGGTTCATGACCACCTGAGAAACCTGAATATACGTTAATCAATGGGACCTGATGAGATATATCCAGGAGTCCTGAGGGAGGTGGCAGATTTAGTTGCCAAGCCACTCACCATGATAGTTGAAAAGTCCTGGCAGACAGAGGAAATCCCTGGTGATTGGGAAAAGGCAAACATTGCACTCATTTTTAAGAAGTATAGAAAGGAGGACCTTGGGAACTACTGACCTGTCAGCTTCATATCTGTGCCTGGCAAGATCATGGAACAGATCCTCCTAGAAGCTCTGCTAAGGCACAGGGAGAACAGGGAGGTGATTTGAGACAGCTGGCATGGCTTCTCCAAGAGCAAGTCCTGCCTAAACAACCTTGTAGCCTTCTATGATGGAGGATGAAAGCATTCACAGCAGCCTTGTGGAGAATGATGGGGCGTACTAGTTGCTGAAAATTGTACATGAGCTGGCAATGTGTGCTCACAGCCCAGAAAAACAACCATACCCTGGTCTGCATCAAAAGAAGAAGTGTGGCCAATGGGTTGAGGGAGGTGATTCTGCACCTCTACTTCACTCTCATGAGACCCAATCTGGAGTACTGTGTCAGCCCTGAAATCCTCAGCAAAAGAAAGACATGAATTGTTGGAATGGATCCAGAGGAGTGCCACAAAAATGAGTAAAGGGCTGGAAAACCTCTCCTGTGAGGAAAAGCTGAGATAGTTGCAGTTGTTCAGCCTAGAGAAGAGAAGGCTCTGGGAACACCTTATTGTGACCTTTCAGTACTTAAAAGGGGCCTTTAAGAAAGATGGGGACAGACTTTTTAACAAGGCCTGTAGTGATAGAACAAGGGGTAATGCTTTTAAACTAAAAGGTAGAACCAAATTAGATACAAGGAGGAAATTTTTTACAGCAAGGGTGGTGAAACACCAGGAAATGTTGCCAGAGAGGTGGTAGAGGCCACATCCCTGGAAGTGTGTAAGGTCAGGTTCGACAGTGCTTTCAGCAACCTGATCTAGTGAAAGATGTCCCTGCTCATTGTGGGGGCAGGGTTGGACTAGATGACCTTTAAAGGTCGCTTCCAACCCAAACTGTTCTATGATTCTATGATTCTGTGAATAAAGAGGCTCTCGTCATTTTGGTTTTGCTCTATTTTCTCCTTACCAAACTCTGTATTTGTACTAAATTCTCAGTATTGGATGGATATCTGTTCTGAATCAACAATACTGACTTAAATGAAACTCCTAAAATTTGTTTAAATCCAAATGGCAAATGCCCCTCTTATAAAACAAGCTTTGATTGTATCCAGAATACCATATATAGGTTTTATGTGTCATCAAGCACAGTACTTTTTT
>NW_010415555.1:0-6964 GCF_000710305.1 Buceros rhinoceros silvestris
CGCAGGAGCGGCGCGGGGCCGCGGGCACCCGAGGGCCCGTTCGTGCCGGTGCGGAGGAGCCTCTGGTAGGTGTGAGGGCGCCTTCACGTTCCCCGCGGCGGCGGAGCTCGGAGGGGAAACTGCTGACGGTAAACCGTGCTGTACCGGGCACCGGGGGCTGTGCGGGCGTCCCCGGGTGTTTCACGCCAAGAGAGCACGGCCGCTCCACCGCACCTCCTCCGGAACCACGCAGAGGGCACGGCTCTGGGCTTTGTCCTTGCAGAAAGGGCTCAGGGGTGGTCCCCGTCCCACTTGCAGCCCCACCGGGGGCTGTGCGGGCGTCCCCGGGTGTTTCACGCCAAGAGAGCACGGCCGCTCCACCGCACCTCCTCCGGAACCACGCAGAGGGCACGGCTCTGGGCTTTGTCCTTGCAGAAAGGGCTCAGGGGTGGTCCCCGTCCCACTTGCAGCCCCACCGTGGTGTGGAGAACGGTCTGCATGGACCCGCTACCAGCGAGAGCCTGGGGATGCTCACCCGTAGGTTTTAGCGGGTGGTAATTAGTTAACTAATTGGAGGGGGTTTAGCAGGAGGTAGTTAGTTAATCGGATATCTTCATCTGGCCCGTCTGTGAGGCCTGTGCTGTCCTGGCTCTGCACCCACCTTCTGCAGTCGCCATGTCCTGGTACAGACATTCTGCTCACCAGTGGTTTCTGTCCCGGCTGTCTGTCCCGGGCAGAGTCTCCTGACGAGCGGCGCAGTGAACTCGTGTGAAACATTGGCTCTAGCCATTTGCCCGTGGTACCCGATGGCGACGTTTTCTCTAGCGCAATTTCACTCCCACAGCCCAGGAAACAACTGTTCTTTCAGTAAATAATTGTGCAGTAAATAACTTTTTTCTGCAAAGGAGTCTTCTTCTGTACCACATCCTCCTCCTCCTCGTGGTCCCCTTGGGCGGCTGTTTTCAGTTACACCTTCACTAAGCTCCTCTAGGCTCTTTTGCTTCCTGACCCGTTGTGCTTTTAGGACTTGCTGAGCGTGGGCTTTGGCTGCTGTGGTGGGTAAAGCCTGAACTCCGGGTGTTAATTGTGGGATGCCCAGAGGCTCTGGGTTTGGGTTGGGTGTGGGTTTTTTTCTCGTGAAGATCATGTCCTTACTGTTGTTTTAGCAGGATATCGAGCAATCAGATTCGGAACAGCTCTGTGAGCATCCGCGTCATCCAAGTGGAGACGAGGGGTTGTGACTAGTGACTGAAAACCTTCGTGGGAGAGCGATGGGAAACGAAGGACACGGAGCAGCAGCGGTGCTGGGAGAGGAGGTAAAATAGTTTCAAAGGTACAAATGACTGAGAATGTTTCAGAACCTCCTGTTAAATTACTGCCCCATTTCCTTTTGTTCCTCTGTGGCGTTTTTCGGATTTGAATCACCTGAAAGCGCTTGCATTGCCTGTGAGCGTTCGGGCTGTCGGGGCCTCTGTCGTTAGCAGGTTGGGGGCGGTTCTAGCCTCTCTTCTCTCTCTGGCTGGGAAAGAGCATTACGCAACGGTGGCGGTTCTCTGAAAGCGCCAACTTGGAGTTAGTCACGAAGACACGCAGTGTTAAAACTTCTAAGAGGAACTGAAAACATTGCACCCCTCTTTAGAAAGGGTCGAAAGCAGGGCCCTGGGAACTACTGCCCTGTCTGCCTCCCCCCTGCGCCTGGGGACATCATGGGACAGTCCTCCGAGAAGCTCTGCTAAGGCACGTGGGGAACAGGGAGATCATTCGAGACAGCCAGCGTGGCCTCGCCACGGGTCAGCCCGGCCTGACCAACCTAGCGGCTCTGCATCCGTGGGCAGGGGAAGAGCGACGGGTGTCATCTGCGTGGACTTCTGTACAGCCTTTGACATGGTCCCCACAACATCCTCCTCTCTAAATTGGGGAGGTACAGATTTGACAGATGGAGTAGGCACTTACAGCGTCACTAGGAGCCTAAACTGATTTTTGCCAAGTCCTTTTCGCTGTTAGGTTTCTGCCTTTGCGAAAATTTTGGGAGTGTTTGTTACTAAAGAAGCTCTTGCGCCAGCTTCTGCCAGGTTCAGCTGGAATTCGCCTCTTTTTGCGCAGTGCATCCCACGTGAGCAGCATGTTGGAAATCAGAAACATCCTGGTGCTTCAAATGGCTTTGTGGGCCATGGAGTCTCTTGCTTCCGCCAGCTTAATTACCCAGTCAAACAGGGTAAAAAACAGGGTACCAGGCTGAAAACTGTGCAGGGACGGCGGAGCACTTGGAAACCCTGATGTGCCGCATGTGCCGCGTTTCCACCCTGCGCAGAAGTTTGGATTTCGAAGGGCTCGTAAATGCAATGCCGCAGCAGCTGGGAAGAAGTCTGGGTTTATTGTCCTTTTCTGAGCTGGAATCTAGAACTGCATCGGGGCGGTGAGGTCTCGTACGGGAGTGACACCTCGTCACTTACTGGTACCAGACCATCCAGAAGCTCAGCCGGCAGCACCAGCTCAGGGAAGTTACTGCAGGCTGAGACAGGGGTTCGTTTTTCCAGACGTTCAATACCCCTCGTGAGCGGGGAGCTCCCTGGTGGGAATGTCCCCCGTGATGCGCGCAGACTTGCGTGCAGGGCGGTTGTGGGATGTGCGGTGCCGCTCCTCGGCCCTCACGCCGTCTTGCTGCTGTTCTTCAGCCCGGAACAGAAGGAGTGTGCTGGGATTCCTCTTGTCACCTCTTCTCAGTCAGTTCCGAAGCTAAAGGAGAAACGACTTGGGCAACTTTTGCTTAGATGTGAGCATTGATGGGACTTGATGTAACGTGGCTGGCGGAGCAGAGCAATGTTCAACCTGGCCCTGGACCACCTCCTGCAGAGGGGGTGTGAGGAACGGAGACATCTGGGGGAGGCTGCTGGGAAGGCTTTTGTTAACCCTTTTGATGGTCCCAGCCGGTGCTTTTACCTCAGGTTAGCCAGGTGATGAGCTTTGTCCTCGGGTCTCTCCCCTGGTCGCTCTGCGCAAAGTTGTTTGTGTGAATGAATCTGTTCAGGATTGGGCCCTGACACTCCGGCACTGAGACAGATTTCCTCTTGGAGCCTGGAGAGTATGGACAGCTGCCTGTGACATGGAGAGGGGCTTCTGCACCCAAAGCTTGTCTTGTTTTCCTTCTGTACCCGTTGTTCTTAAACGGATGCTGGCTCTGCCAGACCTTGCTTTGCTCGTGTCCTTCCTCGGTGCATCCAGTAACCTGCCCCGCACCCACAGTTTCAGTGATCACTGGATTTTGAATGCAAGGAGGGCAAGTGAATGACCTGGCTGATGGTTTAGAAAAAAAATTATTTGGGTTATTGTCCTTTGAAGGTTAATGGAATATCCAAGAGATCTTTAGTAACGTGTGGAGTATTAAAGACGAGATCCAGTTCTCATTCAGCCTGGCAGGATGCACCTACCCGTACATTCTGTCTTCTGAAACAAGAATAGGATGTCACAGGTGAGGCCCCAAAAGATGGATATTGAGCGTTTCCTGACAAAAGTCTTCATTAAGCGGGTGCTGTGCTTTAAATTAGTACCTGCCCCTTGGCAGCAGTCGAGAACCGCGTTATAGCTGAATGCTTTTCACCTCACAGAGCTGGCGCTGCAGCGTCAGCATTGCCTGTAGTAGTTCTCTGCCCCAGCCTTCCGCTCCAGCGAGCTCCACGCGTGAGGCCGGGTCTGTGTGCGTGGCAAGCACAGACGTGTTGGCGTTAGTTATCTATGGCAGGGCCCTACGGAAGGACAGGAGGGTTTTGAGGAGAGCAGCCTTGTTTGTCCCTTATTTATCATCTGGACGTTTATTTATCATCTGGACAAAATCTTGTGGCTGTGAAGAGCTGAATGCAGCTTCCTGGTCCCTGGCTGCCTCGCTCAGGTTCGCGTGGTGAGGGACTTGCTCCTTCCTCCTCCACTAGCTGAGATGATGGTCAGAGCTCTTGGCACCCCTCTGGCAGCGAAGGCGTGTGCACCCTGGAGCTCTGCGTTCCTGTGACACGTCTGGTTCACCAGCTGCCCCTACACCCTACCCCTGCTCCACCATGCACCTGCTCTGGTGACCCTGCTGGAGCAGGGGGTTGGACTGGGTGGTCGCCAGAGGACCCTTCCAGCCCCCCCAGTCTGGGATTCCGTGATCTTTGTGGACGCTTTTTATAGCGTTCACGTGATCCCTTGCTGTCGAGATGGTGTTACTGAAGGAGCTGTTACCTCCTCCTGCTCAGCAAAACCAGAAGGTTGAAAGAATATCGTTTAGTCATATGCGGAAACGAAAGAGTCGCACCAATATCGGGTCAGAGGTTTTGTTTTTCAGCTTGTTAGAAGTCGCACCTGCTGGAATAGGCTGGCGCGTAGCAGGGTGCTTTACAGTGCAGACGTGTAGCAGGAACTGGTTTTGCCATTAGGGGTGGCTTATTGGAACAGTAGTTTCCTGGTGACATCATAGTAAATTCCAGCTGCCCAAGCAGCTCTTTTCCAGAGGAGGTTATCTGCAGTGCTCTCGCACAAAATTCACTTGAAAGGGCACTCCTAGTTCCCTCGGGACTTCTAATCCAAAGCTTTTGTCGAATCCTGGGTAAACACAGAGATGTTTGTGTTCGTTCTGTGGCAGTGGGCAGCGTGGGCACCGCTGCACTTTGTGATTCAGGATTGAACAAATCAAAGCTTCATTATGCAGGGCAGGAGAAATGCCAGCCTGCAGAGCAGGCGTCCTGTCGTGACGGGATAGGACAGGCTGGATCGATGGGCCGAGGCCAGTGGGCTGAGGTTCAAGGAGGTCAAGTGCTGGGTCCTGCCCTGGGGTCACACCAACCCCCTGCAATGCTCCAGGCTGGGGTAAGAGCGGCTGGAAAGGACCTGGGGGTGTTGGTCAACAGCGGCTGGAGAGGAGCCAGCAGTGGGACCAGGGGGCCAAGAAGGCCAACGGCATCCGGGCTTGTGCCAGCACTGGGGTGGCCAGCAGGAGCAGGGCAGGGATCGTCCCCCTGGTCTGGGGGCACTGGGGAGGCCACACCTCGACCGCTGGGTCCAGTTTGGGCCCCTCCCTCAGCAGGATCAGGGCAGGGGTGGGCCATGGTCCCTTTGTACGTGGCGCTGCTCAGCTTGCTTCCTTTAGAAGCCATTAAGAGAGGTCAGAAGGAGAGATGTGTCTGTGAAGAATTTGTTCTTGAACGCGGTTTTTTAAGCGCCGGGCATTGCTGTGGCTCAGACGTAGCGCATGCCAGCGTCTCCTCGAGCGGTGCTTGCCAGGTACGTGTAGCGCTCTGGGAAAAGCAGGTTTTGCTTTCTGTGGGTTGCCGCTCCCGTGATGAGCATCTGGAGGAGCACTTAGGAGCATGAGGTCTTGGTTCCTCTCTTCCTCACACTAGGAGATCCTGCAGGGGGTGGCTCGGTGCATCGTGAGTTCGTTGTTCCTCTTCACATACAGACTGCTGTTTTTTCTCACAGCACCGGGTCTTTTGAATGTCTTTCAACGTGCAGAGATGAAGACTTTTGGCTGGACGTGTAAAGCTATGTCTCCTTCTACCCATCAGTCCTCCGCAGTGGAGGCGGCTCCTGAGCAGTCAGAGCTTCTGTTTTCCCTAACAGAAGGGAAAACAGTGTTTAACTGTTGATCAGGGGAAGGAAGGTGGTAATTCCCAGGTCTTGGCCACCACCGAAGCCTTGTCAGTCAGTTATGATTAGCTCGCTTATTTAATTACTTTTCCAGGCCTAAGAATAAGTACGGCTTCGCAGCGGAGAACAGAGGAAAACCACAGGTGGCCCTTCAGCAGAGCGAGAAGCCTTCTCTCCCGTCTCGCCTTTTGATGTTACAGCAGCGTTTCCAGCTGGGACACTTCCTTGCTGCCAAGTCGCAGCAAATCGCTGTATAAATCATCTTGTCCAGTTTGGGTACGGCCGGTCGCGTTTGACTCTGACGGGTGAACACCCGCTCACTCTCATATTTCAAAGATAATTGTTAATATTTCTGTAAAAGGAATAGCTTTGGGAGTTGAAGAATGAACCTTTCTGAAGTACTTCCTCTTCAGTCTTTGGATTTCATGCCTCGTTTCGAGCATACGCTGTTTTTTTAGAGTGTGTTTTAAGTTTGATGTTCTCCAAGACTCTCTCAGAGCAGGGAGTCACTAGCCGTGGCCAGCCTGACCCTGTGGGCAGGCAGTAGCGTTTAATTTCGGTGCTGGCACTCGCAGCCTGAGCCCAGCAGGGTCGTTGGCATTTCTCAGGAGGGGATGGTGGGCCTGAGCGCATGGGAAGTTCGTTGCCACGCGAGGAGGTTGAGTGGGGTGGTGAGAAGACTGGAAGGGACCCGTGTCTCGAGTCGTTTGTTCCTGACTGCCTTCTCTGTGCAGAGCCCGAGGTGCTGTGTGATGCGTTGCTTTGGGGTCTTTCTGTGTCTCCACAGGCACTTGCTGGCTGGTGGTGGAGTCAGAACAGATTTTGTGGAAGGGAAAACAATGAATATGGCAAAAAAAATCCAACCACTTGTTATTCTTTTGCTCAAAGCAGACTGAGACAGACCCGAAGGGGAATCCTGGAGGAGTTTCTCGAGCAGCCTCAGCTGCCTTCCGGGTGACTGATTTGAGTTGGCGAGGCACCCCAAATCCCAGTCCGCTGGTTACAGATGATGGAGAGCTACTTGTGGATGAGTACCTTTCCCCCAGGAAACTGGTGAGTAGGCATTCAAATTTTTAATGAAGTAGAAGCAGCAAACTGGCATATACAGAGACGTACTAACTGAACCTTCCAGCCGCTCTCATGGTGATTGCACTTTGTTGCGTAGAATCAGCGAATCACAGGTTGGTTTGGGTGGGAAGGGACCTTCAAAGCTCATCCAGTCCAAGCCCCTTCAGGTTGTTCCAGGGGAGGTTGAGGTTGGCCCTGAGGAGCCATTTCTGTCCCGTTGGGGTTGTCCCAGGGGTTGTCCGGCTGCCCAGGGCTGCCCCATCCCTGAAGGGGTTTCCCAGCTGTGTGGAGGTGGTGC
>NW_010415555.1:7038-14085 GCF_000710305.1 Buceros rhinoceros silvestris
CCAGGCGCCCCAGGTCACTGGTGGAGTCCCCATCCCTGGAGGGGTTTCCCAGCCGTGTCGAGGTGGTGCTGAGGGACAGGGATCAGTGGGGACCTGGCAGTGCTGGGGGAATGCTTGGACTCGATGATCTTGAAGGTCTTTTCCAACCCAAACAGTTCTGCGATTCTACAGCATTTAGCCCTTTTGAAAGGGAGATTGTGATGGGACCACAGGGAAGGTCTGTTCCCTCTCACTGAAAATCCCTTGACTTAGATTCACTTAAAACCTTGTCAGTGTTCTAGAGATTTTCTTCTTAGAAGAAATGTTTTGTTGTACCTGTAGCAGCATTATTTTTTTGAGTGCAGGGAGAGGCTCGAGTTGGGAACTTGAAATAAAATCCCCGCAAAAAGCAGCGAGCACAGGAACGGGCAGGAATCTGTGTTTGCGTACAGGTGAAGTAGTAAAAGATGGCAGGCTCACCACTCAGGAATTCCTGTCTCAGCCAAATTAACCGGGATCAGCAAAATAATCGCACAGCTGGAAGCACTTCTCTGGCAGCTGCACGCAACACGCTCTCGGCGACGGATCGACACTTCCCTCCTGTGAAAAATCCAGGGAGAGAGAAGAAATCGTTCGTTCACACCAGCTTTAACTGAGCCGATGTGATTTGCCAATTAAGGGATTTACAGAGTTGCAAGTGGGACTTGAACTGGGTTTCCCAGTGTCCCCAGGCGACTGCTCTGCCAGCTGGGGAGCTCTGCAAGCACAGAAATATTTTGCACTTGCAATTCTTCTCAGGATGTTTAGTGGATCTTCTCAGAGAGAAAGCTTCCCAGTTCGACACTGGCCAGACATTTTGCATTATGGGAATGGTTTGTGAGCCCTCGTGGAGCTGCTTCTTAAAGTACTGGCTTAATTATTTACCAGTAGCTTCGTGGAAGACATCTTTACGCCTGTTTTGAAGGTGGTGCAGAAATGTAAAGTGACCTTTTTCGGTCCTTGTTTACTCAGCATGGGTCTGTCTGCGAGGAACCGTGCGGTGACTAACCGAGGAAACTCCCCCTCTCAAATGAACAGTTAAGGTGGAGGGTAACGCTTGTTGCCCAGGATCAAGCTGTCAGGCCGCCTCCTTGAACACCACGTGCCAGAAAGGTTTTGATGTTGATTCTTCAGAAAACATCCTTCTCCTCTATCTACCTGATACCTGCCTGGCTGGGCGGTAGACGGGGGCAAGCAGGATCCTCCCTGAACACCAACACTTGGCCTGGAATTACAGTTAGCTTTTTCGAGGCTTCCTTTTGAGGTACATAACTCTGAGTGTATCCAACTCTCTGCTAGATGAGATCCTTGGTCCCTTTTTGTCTGCTCTTCATCAAGGCTGAGCAGCTGTAAACAGCCAAAGAAATCCCTGGATGGCGCAGCCCCCTCGTGTCTGTAAGCACGGCTGGGGCGCAGGCACAGAGACCTTCCTTCTGGCTGCCAGAACAGCCCGCTGAGCTGTGGGCAGGTGCTCGGGACCTGGAGCCGCAGCGGGACACCTCTGAACGAGGGCAGGACCTGTCCTAGACCTGGCATGGCTCAAGGAACAAAGGGATGCTGCACGCCTCAGCATCACTTCTGCCCGTGTGCTGCCAGACATCTTGCTGTCCAGGCTGATGATCCCTTCACTGTGTTTGGCCATGATTCTTTTTATTTTTAATTTTACTACCCAATAGCAGCAAAATTCTTCCTAATTACCCCTCCTTTCAAATTTTGGTGAAGGTTCCTGTCCTTTGACATTAACAACAGCATTGAAGGGAGGTCCTGCTAAAGATCTGTGTTTACATGTTTCCATGTTCTTCCCTAAATCTCCCCTATTCCTGGTGCCAGAATTCTAGCTGTGACCCATGAGACGTATTGCACTCCCAGCTGCACCAGTATGCCAAGAGAGCTGTCTGGGGAGTGGGAGTGTCCTAACTATCTTCCATCGGACCCGTTCACCACGTAACCTTCTCTTGACCTGCCGCCCTGACTTACAGCTTGCACTCAACACCTGGACTCTCTGTTTCTCGTGCCTTTCAGTGAGCTCATATCCTCAACCCACGAGCCTCTCTCATTTCCTCTGTGTAGCGCAAAGGCTTTTGCATCCCACAGCTAATCAGTTCCAAACTCTCCGAGCACCTCCTCGGCTTCCATCAGCGGATGGAAGGACAGCCATTTTCCCAGGGACTCTTGGAAAGGCAGAGCGGGGAGGTGTGGACAAGAACACATGGAGCCTGTTGCAGCGGGTTGGCACGTGCTCCAAGGCAGCTATCTATAGTTCAAAGAGCTGCTGGTGCTGGTGGCAGCCGATAACCCTCCCCAGCGCTGGAGCCGCGGCTCTGCCTGTCGCACGTCAAAAGACAGATGCACTAAGCAGCTTGTCTCTCAGGCAGGGGAAAAAGTACAAATGGTGGATGTGGAAGAGGAGAAGGAGGGCAAAGAAGGACACTGGTATGAGGGAAAGGAACAGGGGACCCTGGAGGAGGAGAGAGTGTAACTACATGGCTTTCACGCTTGGATTTTGGAAGAGGAGCAGAACTGTGAAAGGAGACTGTCTGGAACACAGCTGGGGGAGGGACGGCGTGCAGGGAGCCTGCAGGCAGCAACGAGAAAGGAAGAGGCTCCTTCTGCTGCTCTACTTACATAGTGCACGGCCTGAAGCTCACCACCTGTTCGGAGCCTTCCTCCCAATCCGCCCTCCAACCGTGTGGCTCTTAAGACTCTCTTGATGGGGAGGTGTTTTTCAGAAGAAGATTCCTTTAATGACGATGAGCTTGTGTCCAAGTCCAGCAACCCCAGTGCGTGGTTGTGCGCCAGGATGTCAGCCAGCTCGTTTCTCATGTACTCTCGTGCGGTCTGACAGACAGTGTCATCTGCTGAAAAGGGTTGCTGCAAAATGCCTGTTGCCGTAAGGGATCTTGTGTTCGCTGGCAGAGAGGGAGCAGTCGGGAGCAGTCTGTGTGCAAGGGCAAGCCTGTTGTCATGGTGGCTGCTTTTGGGGATAGACAGTGCGTTTCTGGATGCCCGTGGGCACTCCTAAGTGTTCACCTTATGCCTTTGTTTCTCATACTCAAGTGAGGAGGCAAGAAAGTCTAGAAGATTTCTTAGGTTCAGCCTGCTTAAAATTACAGCTGAAAAAGAAAAGATGAACAATCATTTTAAGCATATTGTTTTAAAGAGAATTCAAAAGCAGTTGAAGATTTTGGGTAATTCTGTTTCTTAGGAGCCCAAGTCAAGACCTTACAAAGGGAGCCAGTTTCTCAAGGAGGGATGCTCAGCCTTTTCAGGAAACCTTGGCCTTTTGAACTGTCACCGCGGTTACCCTCGGACTTTGCTGCTTCGTTTGTCAGAGGATGTGGAGCCATCAGAGCAGTGAAGTTGCAGTCGCTTGTGCACAGTACAAATTTTATTTGATGAGCAGGAGTGGCGCAACCGCTGTTTTTTTCCCTGAAAAATGAGCTGGATGTTCTTGTGGTTATTTTTTCTTCCCCAAACTCACAAGCAGAGGTGGTCCTCCACACATTCCCTTCTGATGAATACTTTCCCCCTTATTAAACAAACTAAAGAATGTTATAACTTTTTAACAGTATGAAAGTTTTTCTCTGGTTCCTGGAGGTTGTTGAAGGGCTTCCTGCCTTCATCTTCAAGAGAGGGGACAAACGCAGATGACAACACTTCTTTCAACCTGTTGATTGCGGCAACTTATTTCAAGCCCCTCAGTCAAGCCATTGGCTGCAGCACTGAGGAGGGGATTCTGGTGCCAGGGCCAGCCATTTCTCTGAAGTGGACTTTTTTAGCCCCACGTCCTGAGTCTTTTGGGATAGAAAGGTGAACATTTGGCAGTTGTATCCCTATGTGTAGCATCAGCTCTTTCAGGCAGTTATTGTGACGCAACAGCCTGGTTCCTCACCTCAAGGCGTGTTTCAGAGCCCTCCATGAACCGCTAACCCATCAGGAAGAAAGGATACAGTTCTCTCCTGGTCTGCTTTGTTGCGTGGAAGGATCCGCTGAGCACCCAGAGCTGGTGCCAAAGAGGTGGTGGGACATGCAGCCTGGGTGAAGGTACATTAGTGCTGTCTTCTTTCAGAAGAGTGAGCTGCCTGAGCTGAAGTCAGATTTCCTTTCCATGGTTTTGGGTTAAAAGGCTAACCAGTGTGCTGTGCTGAGTTTTACTCCCTAGTGCCTTTTCCGTTACAGGTGACACTTAAGGGTGACTGCTGAGGGTTAGTACAAGACGTAGGCAAACCGCAAAGCATGGGCGTACCATTCAAACGAGGTTAATTGGCCTGTGAGTCTGCTGTTCATTTGCAGCTTGAATGCAACCCTCAGCCATGACTCTTTCAGCAATGTAGAAGTTAGTGAGATGAGAATAACTTGAAACTAGGAGGATGGAAGATCATTGACTACTAAATTGATTTCGATGTGACTGCACGTTTTGACCTGGAGTACATGTTGACAGAGTGCTGGTTGAAAGCCTTCCTACGCCTTTTTGCTGCCGTGTCACCTGGTTTATTGCACGGGTATCTTTGCAGAAAGCTTTGACAGGGGTGGCTGATCTGCAGCAAGTGAAGACCCTGGAGATGCGAGTAGATACCAGAGAGAACAGCCTGGGGAACTTTGGTAAGAAAACACTTTGTCTTCTGCTCACTGTCTCAAATTTTCTTTTGTCGTGTCTTGAAGCAGATGTGGGGACTTGGAAACCGAGAGCCAGTGTAAAGTAGTGCTGTGCTCAAGAGCTCATGAAACCTCCTTGATGTCTCTCTTCTTCTGTGATGCTCCAAATAGGTCTGAAAACTATGGCAGTGGGATGACTGACACCACTTCTGTCTAAAACCAATTAGTTTGATCAAACTCCTCTTGAATGACATGCCCTGGATGACAGGGTGGGGTAATCCATAAATGCCCAAGTACTTGGTGCTACCCCAGCGAAACAGGAGCCACAGTCCGGTTGCTCTCGCTGTAAGATATCACTGTGGCTGAGAAATGGCTGGTGGTATCAGGCTGCTCATGCTGCTGGCAGCCTGTCTTTGTGTCCTGTACTGCCTCACCGAGCTGTGCTGGAGGAAGGTCCTGTAGATACATCATTCTGATGAGCCCAAACAGCCCTAATGATTGTGATTCGTTTCTGTGTCATCATCCCTGCCCGGGGGAAGTAAGGGAGGACCAGAGGACTTCCCCCTGGGGCAGTTAACACTGAGGACATGGAACCTTCCTTTGCCCCAGTTGTTTTCTGTCATGTGGATTCCCCACCAAGTCCATCTTCTCCTGTATCGAAGCTGAGTAACTACTGCAGGGTGGTGTTTCCTGTGCCCAAAGGAGTCACGTCCCCAGCAGTGAGTGCTGGTATTTCCCAGTTCATTTGCACGTGCGAGTGACTGTGACGTACCAGCTGATGAGCTCCAGTGGGTCTTTCGGTGTCTTTCTGTCAGGAATGGTTAAGCAAGGGCAGGGAGGAGGCTTTTGTCTTGACTTAGCCGCTTCGTGCCGGCTATTCTCCTTCTTTCATCAGTAGGTCTCTTTCTGATCAGCACTTGATAATAATTCAAGGTAAATTACATCCGTTTCCTTCAGAGGTCATAATCTCCTCGGTCCTGCTTCCTCCAGTTGATAAGAAAACCTCACTGTGCTGTTTCTACGCTGCTTGGACGCGGTGCTCCCATTTCTGTGCCATTTTACATTAGCTGTGACAAGCCAGCACCGTGTTTCACCTTTTTCACTCCATACTCCCCTCCCTTTCCATCACTCGAATAAACCCCTTTCTCTCTGCTGCCCACTCTTAGGCTTTGCAGCTTTCACAGAAGACGGAGCACTATTCCTATGCTGCAAACAATCCCCATCTCGGGATTGCTTGTGTCCCACAGCTTGCTCCAAGAGTCGGCCCTTGAGGGCTGTAAAACCCAGTGGCTGCAGGTCCCCACCGCTTTTGAGAGTCACAGAACATCAAGACCATCCTGAGTTTCCTTCTGTCTGGGTTCTTTTAAGTGCGTTTCTGAATTTGCTCCCTGTGAAAAACTCTTTGCAAATGTCAGCTGGTGGCCGGGGCAGAAAGTTTGCCGCTTAATGGCCCCGGTGATCGTCGCCTCCTTGCAGGTTTTTCTCACATGGCAGGTGGTTTTCAGGCACGTGGAGTAAGGCCCATGTTTTTAGGGATCTCGCAGGCCAGTTTGCACCTCCCATGTGGATGGTGTAAGCAAGGCTGCTGTTGGAGGTGTCGGGCTCATTGCAAGCTCCTCGCTGGCTCCCTCAGTGGTACAAGGTGGGTAAGAGCATCTTCATCATCAGGGAATTACTTGTTTGAGTGATCAGTTTGCACTCAGGAAGCAATATTGGTTTAACTGGTTTTGTGTGTGGAGCTAAAACAGGCTCTGCAAGCTCCTAAATGACAGGGTAGAAGAAGTGCAGGTTACTGGACTGCACGTAACTCTGGGTCACCCGGAATCCTGCAGCACTTGAATCCCAAATTTACACCACCAGGCAATTCCCACCTGAGAAACGTTTCACTGTCCGCAGCCACACACAGAGCGTAACACCAGCAACGAGGGCTGCATCTCCTTTGGCAGGATTGCCAGAGCGGTGGAAAACGTCACCCGTGTTTCTCTTAGGAGCGTTCCACTCTGGGATGTGCTGAACTTCAAAGCGCCTCCCCGCTGTCCTCCAGTGGTCTGTCAGGTCGGCTACGCTGACACGGTGGGGAGGGACAGCTCCGTTTCTTTAGGACGGGGCTAAAACACAAGACCAACAATAGCACGTTTTCATGTGGTCACTTCTAAAACCAAGGAAAGGCTTTGTGCTAGAGCTGGCTCTGAGTTGTCGCAGGGCTTGGGGTGGTTGCTGAAACCTCTAGCTGTTTGCTGAGCAACCAGCAAAACTCCGAACCACCCTGGCGAGTCCAGTATCCAGCTTTGCAGGTCTTAGTCTTGACTTTGTTCTTCAGCTGTACGTAGGCTTCAGTTCATGCTCGAACAGATGGACTGTTTCCTCTTCGTTAGCTTATCCCTTTGGTTCGGATTGCTGGCAGACCTGGGACTTCGTTCATGACCGGCTCCC
>NW_010415555.1:14242-14566 GCF_000710305.1 Buceros rhinoceros silvestris
CTGCGTAGTTCTCTTCATTTCTAAGTGGTTTCAATAGCTACAAATCAAGTTACCCACAGTGCTGTTCGCTGGCACTTATTGAATTATTGCTTGTTGGTGGCCAGGCTGAGTCGATTACGTGTCTGGAGGCCACTGCTTCCCTTGCACGTGTTCTACCCAGGGCAAGCTCTGCAGAAGGTTCAGAAGTGGGCACGTGTTACTTTTCATGCAGGGTCATCGTCTTTCCTTCCTCTTGCTCTCCATCCTCTTTCCTGATGTGAAGCTGGGAGATGTTTGTTGGCAGCCAACGTTGTGGTAGGCGGTTGCCGTGGGGCCGGGCGCACC
>NW_010415555.1:14709-15049 GCF_000710305.1 Buceros rhinoceros silvestris
CCACTGTGGAGGCCGGTGGTGTGAGTCCAGTGTGGGTGTCCCTGCCCACACTGCTGTAGCTGGTGCTGACGGGCCTCTCTGAGAAGGTGCCGTAGCACCCACTGCAGCAGGGCTTGGGCAGCAATCCAGGAGTCACGAGTACGTGCTGGGGCAGAGAGCTTACGGTAAACCCTGCGCTGATGTGTTCCCTGGGGGGATTCTCACCTCAGAGAGCTGGGCTGCAGCCAGCTCAGGTTTGCCTGCAAGTGCGGCGCTCCTACCTCCAGTTGCGCTGGAGGGAGTCCAGGGGAGGCTGTGAGGATGGGGCGGGGCTGGAGCCTATCAGTGCCGAGGGAAGGCT
>NW_010415555.1:15851-17633 GCF_000710305.1 Buceros rhinoceros silvestris
CCTGTCTGGTACTGTAGGATCCACAAAGCACGTGGGTTGCCAGATGCCGACACAGGCATTTGTCAGTAATGGCTTTGGTGGATGTTTGTCACCAGTCCCTGTTCCCAAAGTCAAGTCAGGAGAATTTTTTGTTAACAATGGGAAAACCAGAGAGATGATGGGACCTAAAGGATACATCACAACACCGACACAAGCGTTACGGGAGGTGTAGCCCATAGAACATCATCCTCATCATCATGGCTTGGCTTCGCGAACGAAGATCTGGGAAGGGCTTTTCCCACGCTCACTGCAAGCGATGAGTGCACCCTTCGATCCTGCGCAGTGGGTTTTTTAGGTGAGGCACCAGCGTGCGCAGAGCTGGCTCCACCCTTTACACCTGAGGTTCATCTGCCAGGGCCTAGCAAGCTTGGATGGTGACAGCGAAGTCCTCGGGTCGTAGGTTTGGTTAGAGTGTCCTTCTCTTAGATGGAGCCTTACAGGGCTAAACGAGCTCCATCTGCCTGGGTTTGGAGTCAGAGTTGTCCTTCTCCTAGGATGGCTGCCCGAAGGCTAGTGAGCCCATCCTGCCCGTGGACCGTAGAACATCATAAACGCAGGATCTTGCCTGTTTCCTCCTCACGCGCAGTCCATCACCTCAGAGTCGCCAAGGCAGCTCAGGAAGGCGTCTGCGCTGCTGCCGGGCACGTGAAGCGCAGCGCTTGAGGCACGCTGTCGTGGTGAGGTTGACGTACCGCTTGTATTCTCCTGCCTTGCCCCTGGTTTCGATCTGCTCTTTGCTTAGTCTGGTTCCGCTGGGGTAGCACAGCAGAGTCACTTAGCGCTCATATGGTGTTGGGGGTTCCTAATTTCAGAGCCCTGTGACACAAAGGGTGTTTGGTGGAAGGGAATCGTAGACAGAGGAGATAACATCGCTCGCCTTCCGGAGTTCTCAGCCTTGTCCTGCAGCTGTCAGCATTCCTCTGGACTATTCTGTTTTAAGAATGGAAATTATACAGTATGAAGGCAGTTTTGGGATGAGGAACATATTGTTTATGCTTTAAAAATTAATATTAGAAGTTAATTCTAGAGTATTTTAATGTTAGGGTAAGAATAAATTGCATCCTTGCTCTCAGGAAAGATGCCACGAGGGTTACAATTAAGACAATTAGAATATGTTGTTACCTTTGGATTGGTCTCTTCTTCTGTCATCTTCATTCTACAATTTTCTCATCTTAACCTGGCAGTTTCTAATCTTTTCTTGAGGAATTTGGAGTATAAAAACCAGAAACATCAAATGGCCGATGATGTCTTAGGAGCAAAGAGCAGTTCTGTGTGGGGTGTAGACCCTGGCGGAGGGCAGAGCCTGCGGGGCTGGAGGAGCACGGTGCAGAAGGCTGGCTGGCAGCGTTCTGCACCGCTGCACGTACTGCACCGGTGTTTCACGCTAGAGCTTCGCCCTCGGCAGGTTCCCAGGGACAGACTGTGCCAAAAGACAATCACACCTCTGAAGCGGAGGGTCGGGTTTCGGTAATGGACTCACCAGATGGGGAAGTTGTGTCGTCAGCCTGTCCCTCTGCCACTGGAACCCTTGAATAGCTGTTTTTTCCCCCAAAACGCATTCAGAGGAGAGCTTTTCTTTGAGCAAGCCTCTCTGTTTCTCTTGAGCTGGTCTTCTCGACTCCGCACTCAAATCTTCTGCTCAGCACCTGTTTCTAACAGCCGTTTGCCTGGTGGTGCTTCGCAGTAGCCTTTCCTTGGTGCCCGTTAACCTCACCGGGTGAGCCCGTGGCCGGGCTGCGACCC
>NW_010415555.1:17701-18604 GCF_000710305.1 Buceros rhinoceros silvestris
AGCACGCCCGCGGCGGAGCTCCACCCCGCCGCTCTGCTGGGGTGGAGAGGCTGCTACATCCTGCGTGTCCCTTACCGCTGTGGGTGAAGGCACGTCAGCTCTCTTTCCAGAAACACAACAGCCTTTTTTTTTTTAATCTGGATCCCGATGTTTTTCTATGGGGGTCTCTTAGCGCACAGATCACACCTGAGGAAGCCTTTGCTTGCTGCTGGGAGTAATTAACAACCACCCTGTCAGGGCGTCACATCGTTTTGTTGCTGTACTTTATACGACTTGTTTGCCCTGAGAAAGGACACAGATGCTGTGTTACAATTTGTACTATGGTTTTTATGAATTATGGAAAATTATTCAAAAATAAGGCTAAAAAATTGCATAGTGTGTTTTGAGTGTTTGACGGTTTCTGAAGAGCTTTGCAAAGAGGTGCAGTTCAGTGTTTGCAGTACGGCATGAAGATCAACGGCTTTTATAACCACCCCCAAGTAGCATTAGAGGTAGATAACGCTTCTACTAACCCATGATTTATTAACATGTTTTGCCATAAATGCTCTGGTTCTGTTTGGGGAAATGGGATGGACAGCGTGACCTCTTTAGTTTGTGTTTGAGATCCCACTCCCGTCTTCTGTTGGGGTTTTGGTTTGGGTGGTTTGTTTTTATTTTTAGTTTCTTCTTTTGATTAATTTTTCTTTTGAACCTTTGTGAAGAGCTGGGATGATGTCCTGAATGCTGCTCGATCACCCTTGCCAGAGAGAGGTTACTCAGAGGACTCACAAACATCTCTACTGAGAGCAGATTTTAATGGTTTAGCAATGATCCAGTTTGTCTAAAACTGGTGTTTCCCCTCCATGCTGGCGTGGGGAACTGGAGGGGGGCGTCGCACCCCCGCGAACACCTCATGTCCGGCAG
>NW_010415555.1:18687-24728 GCF_000710305.1 Buceros rhinoceros silvestris
CCCCCCCCAGCCATAAACTTTGCTGCTGGGAAGGGGTGAGCGTTTACTGTTCGACAGCAAGCGTCCCCTGGGCCTGCTATCGGATTGTTCTGTACCTTGCAGGAATTTGGTCTGTGATTTCGGTTTGGAGATACCTGTAGAAGCAACCAAAAGGCCAAGGTCTCTTGGGATTTAAAAAAAAAAAAGCATCGATCAAAGAAATAGCAACAGAATCCCAAGGTTTTCATGGGTATGAAACTTGTGCAGTTGTAAGCAGGGGTCACAGCCAGAGCACCGAAAGGAGAAGGCAATGCCTAGCGAGACGTCCACAGTGCTTTGGGGACCTCTGAGCTGTAGCAGACGGTGTTGTGACACGGGAAGTGACGCTTTTGCTGTTTGACTCCAAATTCTGTTTTGAAAAGGTGCCACGTAGCTGTGTATCCAGCCAGTCATCGCTACGTGCCATGAAACAGGTAGAAAAAGCTTTTGGGGGAGAGAAGCAAGAGTAGCAATGGGAGATGTGGCACGCTGAACTGTGCAGCGCGCCTTGCCTCTCCTGAGTGCCACTCAGGGGATCGTCAGCAGGGGCCGGTAATCAGACCAGAGTGATACAGCCACCCACTGAAGCAGTCTCTGTCGTTGTCTGTCTGGGAAGATGCTCTGCGGGAGTTGTCGGAGAGGGGTTCCAGAAACTGTAACTGGGTGGTCACGCAGCCACCACGTCTGAGAGGCAACAGTGCAAAGGGTGAAATAATCTCATTGCAATGAAATAATCTCATGAATTTTCTGAGAAGAGGTCCTGCACAGAGCTGGCAGAAACAGGTAAGAAACGCATGTGAGATTAGATGCCACAACTTGTAAGGGTCAGAAGGTTCCTCGCGCGGCTCCCAGGCCTGCAAAGTGACTCGCTGCTCTGTTCCCGTAGGTGCCTATCTGCCGAATCTGAGAGAGCTGAAGCTGAACCACAGCCTGCTGGTGTCTGTGAGGTAAGAAACGGAACAAGCATCAGGAGGAACAGCCCTCACTCTTATTTAAGTGATAAAATCTTCATTCGTGCAGCTTTCACTTCTTCTGTTTCCCTGTGCCGTGCTAAGGGATTAGGTCATGAATCTGTACTCTGCACCCGCCTCAGTTTAAGGACAAGACCTGAGCTGGAATAACTCGGTGTGGCTGTGGTGGTGCCGATGAATTATCTCAGTCTGCCAGCGGGGAGGTTCCTGCCATGCTGAGGTCCGTGGAAATTTATCTTATCTGTGCCCAGATTTGGATTTCAGAGAGCTTCAGCCGTTGGGCTTTTATTGTACACAGCAGCCTGTTCTCCACAGGTCAGACCAGTTCCTCTGCTGGGCAGGCTGCATGTCCCTGGCTTGCTGAGCTGCATGAAAGCATCGCACGCTCTCTCCCGGAGAACTGGAGAGCTGGCAGGTTGGGAAGGTAGAAGAGAAAACCAGTGCAATGGGGAGGCAGAGCTGTCTTCTCTCCTGTGCTGGTATCTGTGTTACCCTCGGTAATGAACGTGGGATGATGGACTGGAGAGCAGCCCCGAGGAGAAGGACTTGAGGGCGCTGAGGGCTGACAGGGTGGACAGAAGCCACCCATATGCTGAGCTAATCCCAGCAGCGTGGGCAGCAGCTGGAGGAGGGGATCCTGCCCCTCTGCTGCGCTCTGCTCCGGGGAGACCCCCCTGCAGGGCTGGGGCCAGCTCGGGGCTCCTCAGCCCAGCAGAGACACAGAGCTGGCACCATCCCAGGTCAGGTTGGCCCTTGGGGCTCTGAGCCCCCTGCTCTGGGTGCAGATGTCCCTGCGCCCTGCAGGGGTTGGGCTGGGGGAGCCTGGAAGGTCCCTTCCCACCCAGAAGGTTCTAGGTTCTGTGTTTAATGCATAACAGACAGTACGGGTCCTATCAGGGAAGGGCTGTGTCAAAGGCCATATTCTCTGCTCTCTGGCTTCCTGTGGTTACCTGCTACATTGAGGGGGGAAGGGGGAAAATACTTATTTTGCTAATTTTTGTTAAAGAGAACATGTTCCCTGATAGAAAAAGGCAACAGATTCTTCTCTGTCTCATGTGTCATCACTAAAGCGGCCTTGAACTTCAGTTGTCGCACCTGGATCTTATTTTCCCTTGTTCTGGTGATGAGATGAAGTATTTGCAGTGTAAATGGGGTTTTTCCACCTTCTAGTCCACGCTTTGGAGAAATGGTGATCCCGCATTGCTGTGGTTATTCTAGTGGCAGCCAGCCACTGTCATAAGCACAATCTTGCTCCCTTATTGCAACAGAGAAGTCGTAGGTGAAAAAACTTATATTTTTGACAATATCAAAAGACATTTTATTAGATTAGAAAGAAAAAAAATGAAGACTTTTTGTTTAGTCAGAAGCCCATACTCTCTCAGAATGGGTCAGTGGGGGGTGTTTCGACCAGTTCTGTCGGCTGGAACGCCGGCTGCAGGACAGGCAGACTGAGCTGTTGGGTTATTTGACTTGCGGCTTTAGCAGGATTTTGTACGTCCCTTTGTATTCTGAGACTCGGCTTCTGTCGTGAAAAGCTTCAGCAAACCGCTTTCTGTAGCCTGGCATCCTTGTGGTCCTTGATGCAGGTAACGTTTGGTCTCGGTTGAGTTTTGACTTGGTTAACTATAACGTGAGTATGTTTGGGCTCAGATACTGAGCCTGGTGTTGTGACGCTTCCCAAGCACGCAAAGCCCAGGAGAAGCTGCTTGCTCCTCCTGTGAATAAGCGTGTTTCTGAGCACCACTTAAATGCCGTTGTCAGGGGCTACGTGAAGGAAGGCGGTGGCTCTGTTGGCTTTCCCAGACCAGAACTCGGTCAGTTTGGCTCAGCAGTAGCTCCGTTATTCATTCCCTCCGCTGGTGAGCACAGATGATGTCTTGAGCCCAGCCTGGGTACTTGACCTTTGCCTTTGGATGTCCGCGTCGTCTCACGCCATGCCCGTGCAGCAGCGTTGCTGTCACGGCAGAAGCCATGTCTGCTGGAGCCAACGTCACATAGCTGCTGCCGTTCTGGTGGGCTCTGGCCTCTGCCTCAAAAATGGTTAGAAATCTTCTTTCTGAGCTAAACTTGTTGACATTTGAATTCTGCCCAAGAAGTGGACATTTCGTTGTGTTCGACCAAACCCTTGCACTGAGGTTTTGGAGGGCGATAGAAGAGATGTTCTTCCTTCTCACTAGAAGTAATTCCCACGGACGTCCTCAGCCATCAGGTCAGAATCGACATGGCTGTAGTGTGAAAACGGGCAGCGGGGCACTGGAAATGTCTGGAAAGGACAGGTGGGGAGGTGGCTTCCCCACTGGGAAGGAGGGGAGGGCAGAAAAGCAGGCACGAGACAGAGGGCATTTCATACACCCTTGGGATGTGGAAAGCAGGCGTTCTTTTCGTGGTACGTTATGTGAAAAAAAATGTGTTCTGGTGGACAACCGTGAACGACAGACTGTCCGTGCGTACGCGGGGGTGGGTGAGAAGATGGAAACTTGCTTTTAGTCACTTGGTTTCTGCTCCGTTCTGTCTTGCAGAGTAGAATTTCCTAATTGTTTTAGGAATCAGATGGTCCTTTTCAGTTTGAAGATGGGGGAAGTTCCTCTCGATAGTGTTTAGGGAGATGTCAAAGTTGGGATTTGTGACCCTGCCTTCAGTTACTGGTTCCTCTGGAAACATTCGCTCCCCTCAGCCTCCCACAGGAACTTCAGCCGTGAGGCTGCCGAGGTGCCCATGGACATTCGCATTCGATAGACAACAAAGGGGGATGTTCTGGCGGGGAGGAGTCGAGGTCCTCGTGTCTTACAGCTGTCCATGGGAGAGCAGAGCTGGCTGGGACGCTGGGGTTGGAGATGGGCTTTTCCTGGGCGCTCCCGAAGGAGCTCTGATCCCTTTGATCAGAGCGGGGGGGTGGTTGAGCTGCTTCAGCTGTAAGTTCGTGGTCCCTCCCCACCCTGCCTGAAGTCTGTGCTGTGCTGGAGTGCTGCGTGAAGGCGGGATATCGTTATCCACTGCTTAATTTAATCCATACGGAAAATACATCCCCACTGGTTTGCAGATAATCTGTCTGGGCAGTGGAAGGAGAATTTCTTTCTTGGCTGTTTCTGGGTTTTAGTTTTCCACAGGCGCTTTGCTAAAGCGGAACGGCTCTGGAAAATCCAGAAACAGGAGTTCAGATTGTTGTCAGTTTTCTAAACCGCACTAATTTTACGAGGTCCTCCTTCGGTGACCTTTGCCCGTCTGCTAGCGGCTGAGAACATCGAGATTTATGAACTGGTGACTGAGGATGAGATGTGCAGCCTGTTCTGAGGAGTCCCCGTTAAAAACTGCCCTTTTTTTTTTTTTTGTGATGACACACAGTCCTCATCTGCGTAATGTTTCCAGTAAATGAACCATATTTCAAGGCCGGTGAGTTACTGCTGCTGCCTTGGCAGGTGGCCTGTGTGTTTCCCATCGGATTGCGTTTCTTCTCAGCTCGGGGTGAACAAAAAGATCTGTTTAAAAATGCTCAGTAGGTATCTTTATGAAAGGGCTCTTAAATCAGATAAGGAGATCTCAGGAGCTGGTTGCTGTAAGTTTACAGCAGAAGCTGTTTCACCTGCTGAAGTTCGTTCCCTCCCGTGCAGCTCTGTGGGCTGCAGCCAGCAGAGGACTGGGCTGCTCCCAGGCTACGGGAGCAGCGGCTGGTAACAGAGGTTCTGGTTGTGATATCTGAAGTGAGATGAAATCCAGAGACTGCAGAATGTGGGGACGAACTAAGTGTGAGGGATGATGTAGGGGAGGGAAAGCAGATTTCCTTCATCCTGATCAAGTGAACTCCATGTCATTGCTGCCGTCTGCGCTGCGTGCAGGTCCCAGACTGCTCTTGCCTGGCTGCAGAGGACTCCCCCAGAACAAGACAACAGTACTGCTGCTCCCTTTGGGTCAGTAAAGTCAGGGCAGAGTGGGGATGAGGTGGCCGTCCTGAGGGGTCAGATGAGCAAGGTGCAGAGTACATCCAAATTCAGTGGATCTCTATGGGGAGACCTCATCACTCTTGACAGCTCCCTGGAAGGAGGTTGGAGCCTCCAAAGCTAGGTCGAGACGGGTGGGAGAATTTTGAGCTCTGAAATGTTTGTGCAGGTCTTCTGAGCCTTGTGTGGGCAGGAAGGTGCTGGGGAGCTGGAACAGCGAGTCTGCTCCGGTGGGATGACAGCTCTCCACTGATCGGTGGAGCTCCTCAGTGGCATCTCTGGCAGATGAGAGCCCTCGTGAGGGGTTGCCCTTCTGCCAAGAGGTTCCTCTCCATGCCTGAGGACGCACAACAACATCTACTGCGAGATCGTTCTGGAGTGAGAGTTTGTTTGAAAGAAGGGTGGGGTGTGGAAGTTGCCCTGCATCTGGGTAGCACAGCAGGACCGGATTTGGGATGGCTGTTGGTGTACTGTGACATAAGTGCTGAGGCTCGCTCTTGCAGTAACACCCTCAGTATGGAAAGCTGTAAGGTCCTGTCTCGTCGGTTGTCAGGTTGATGGGCTCTGAGGTCCCCCAAGCTTCTCTTCTGTGCCGTGTTTGCTTGTTGTAAAAGAACACCTGGAGGCCAGTGCATGCGGAGAAAGTCACCCTTGGAGCTATCGTGTACGGGAAGTCTTGGCTCGGGGCTTGTGGAGACAAGTCCGTCATGACAAATCGGGGCTGAATGTCAGAGGCTGAGAGAGAAATTTGGAGGAGATCGACTGGCATTTGCCAGCCCTTCACAGCCCAAGCTGTACCTGCGTCTGTTCCTTGCCAGCTTCTGTATCTTTCTGATTTCTTATTGGATATATGCAGAGACAAAAAGAGAAAGGAAGGAAGAGGTACAGAGAGGGAATGACCGTCAGCCACAGGAGAAAATCACTGGTGTCATACAAACGTGCCAGATCTACAGAGTCTCGAGAACCTGCCTTCCTGCCACTGCAACTAAGTTCAAACTCAATCCCTCTGAATCGCGTTTTCTCTCTAGGTTTTCCTATCGGCCCATTTCTGCAGTATCTCAAGTGGTTGAGATACGGCAGCGGGAAACCTACAGCCGTTACCCTGACACAAGCTGGA
>NW_010415555.1:24808-27600 GCF_000710305.1 Buceros rhinoceros silvestris
ACGGCAGCGGAAACCCTACAGCCGTTACCATGACAAAAGCTGGAAAGCAGCTCTCAGCTCACCCAGTTCTTTGGTTCTGTGCGGTCAGTTCAGGAACAACTCTAGTTTTTCTTGTGCTCAGAAAAAGGGGGCTGGGGAGCTTTTTCTGTGGTATGTGGCTCAACACCACTGAATCCTTGAGCTGATGTGGATCTTCTACGGAAAATTCCTTCCACTTCCCCTGCGGCATTACGGGTTTCAGGAGTGGATTGTGAGGGATGGGCTCCGTGTGAAATCAAGGCTGTGATTTACCTGTCCTGCTCCACCAGAGCTCAGACCCAGGACATCCTGAGAAACAGGCACACGGCGCGTGGGAGGCGGCAGGGTTATTCAGGCAGGGAATTGTACAGCGCTGCGGGATTCATTCCTGCCATGTAAATAACTCGTTCTGTAACCAGTTTCATCATCCTCCGCGTGAACTCTCAGCGGTGAGAGCGAACAGCCGCCGCAGCTGTGGGAGCTGGCAGTAGCTCTGGGGCTGAACCGGGGGGCAGTGGATGTGCGAGTTTATTTACGGTGTGTCTCAGCTCTGTCCTGCCTGAAAATTCACTTGCCCTCGTGGAAGGAGTAACACCCCTGCTGAGGTGCAGCACAGTGCGCTGGGTTTCTGCAGCAGCTCTGGGGGCAGCTGCAAGCCGAGGGTGGGAGCTGGAAGAGAAAGGATCAGAGGTAGGTCTTGGCCCACACCCCTAACTCCTCTCAAACTGTGGGAGCTGGGTTGAAGCAGCTGATCTTCCACTGTTAAAACGCTACCAGTGACTAAGCTGACAGGCGGTTTTAATGATCAAAAGGAGATGAACGCAGGATTGCATTATCCTTCCCACGCACGCTGCATATCTGCGTGTTGGGGAATTGCTGTTCCTGACTCGAGTACATCAACGTTGATCAAGCCCATGATTCTGCTCTAGGTTTTGTGACAGCAACTAAACATGAAAGCACTCCAAGCTGAGGCGACGTCTCGGGAGCATTCACTTCAGCAGAAGGAAGCGTCTGGGTAGACTGAAGCACGATTAGGACTCGTGACAGGAGCGTGCGTGTCAGCACACAGTTCCGTTGACCAACACCTCCCTCCTCCTGGTCTCAGCAAGCACTTTCGGTTTAGGTGAGGTATAATCCAACATGGAAAATAAAGGGTGTGCAGGAGGCACAGCGCTTTGTGTAACACCACGGTGGCCGCAACGAGTTCAATGAGGCAGCGAGAAGCAGCAGTGACAAGTGAGTGTGAGTGGGAGCGGCCCAGAGATGTATCTCGGTGAGGTTGGGTTCTTCCTCTGCGGTCACCTGTCTCCAGATGCCATCCTCACCTGCTGGCACCGGACAGGTTGATCTCAGCCCTGCTGAAGGTGGGAGGAGGTTTGGCACTGGCGTTAGGGGAACAAGGGTTTTGTGCAGTAGCTGTAGCTCTGTCACTCTTAAAATCTAAATCTCTCCAGTGATCATTGCCTTCATTCTCGGCGCGACCCTTAGGGGTAAATAATCCCCGCATCAGTGGCTGTTCTAGATGTATTGCTGCTGGGGATTTATTCGGCAGCTGCACGTGTGCCTGGAGATACCGTTTGCATGTCCCGTGGATTTAGTGTTTTATTCTAAGGTGAATGATTCGAAACCAGCTTCCAAAAGAAACGCCGGTTTTCCAGTGATGGATGTGATTGGGGTTGTGCTGCTGTAAGTGTTTACTGAGTGGCTTGAGCTCAGCGATGCTCCTCGAGATTTACGGTGGTGAAACCAAGAGCAGGATTTGGCTCTCTAGGTCTGGTTGCCGTCCAGTAAAATTTTGGCTGGAATAAATCAGTCTCTGAAGAGCAAGGGTGTTGGATTCACGGGGGAACACGTTATTTCTCAGACTTGTTGTAAGGTGTTGTAAGCCAACACCACCAAGGAACAACTGTTCCTTGCCCCCGCGCTCTCCCCCCAGTCTGGGGGAGTGATGACAGGACGAGAGCATTGCGTTGCATGAGAAAAAAACCCCATGGGGAGGATTGCCAAGACCCTCACAGAGACACGGAGCTGTTGGGCGAGTTCCCATTCCTGCAGCGGTAGCTAGAACCCAGCTTTCAAACCCTGCCATTTAGTAATAGAATTTTTAAAAAATCACTTACAAGTGCAAACCTGTGAGCTCAAGGTGAAACTGGGGGAGTCTGCATTGGTTTCTTGGCGCTTTTGGATACTAAGAGCGTGATCCAGCACTCAGTGGTGTTCTGCAGGCCTGTGTGTGGGGGGGTTTGTGGAGTAATTCCTCCGGAGGACGCTGGCTTGGCAGCCTCGGAGGCTCTAATCCTGTTTATCACAACCAGATACGTGCTCCCACCCCGCACTCTGTCTCTGCTCCAAACCTCTCTGGCATGGACCGCAGCAGAAGTGAGCAGCATATAGAATTGTTTTCCCTGAATAATTCCTCGCCCTTTCCGTGAAGCTCCCGTCGCTCGGGACAGCACATGTGTCCACTGGGATCGAATTGTCCGTTGTGTCTGTTCGTGGGAGCTGTGTTTCCTCTGCGACCGCCCTGGTTCCTCCTGCACCCTCCTTGTTTGCACATCCCCGTGCTGCGTCACACGACCAGCTGCCACCAGTTTTGTCCAGTGCCTCGTCTTGTCCCTGTCGCAGCTCTCAAACTTCTCGGTCGTGTCCTCTGCCCTGTCTCTGGGACAGGTGCTGCCGTTTTCTTTACGTTCATACCTAATGCAGGAGGGTTCTGGTCTCGGATGTGTGTCTCATTAATTTTAGTTTCAGTCAATGATTATTTGCGGGGGGGG
>NW_010415555.1:27652-28786 GCF_000710305.1 Buceros rhinoceros silvestris
TATATTTGTTGTGTTGGGGGGGGGGGGGGATTGTTTGTTACACTACATCTACGATTATTGTGGATTTTCTCTTACTATCCTGGTAAGTTGTTATTAGGAGTGTATTATGAGGTTAAAATCATTTACCCTGGTAAATTTATTACCAGGGTGCAGATTCCTGTTAATTCCATTTCTCATTCAAAAGTCACGAGATGCATGTCGCCAGCCGGGCCTGACCTGACACTCTGCCCTAAGCATCGATGCAAACACCCCCGGTGCACACTCGCCCACCCGCCGCGGCGGTCCCGCGTGCTCCACAGCTCTGCGTTGCTCCCACCCCTCCGGGGCGGCCGTGCCAGGAGCAGCGGAGCTGGTCCCAGAGGAGGCACTCGCGTCTCTTCAAGCTCTGAGTTTCCCTTCGCACCAGCCAGAACATTTCAGAAGTGTTTCAAGAAGCGCAGGTGCATGCGGTGTCGGGAGCAGCTTGCTCCAAGTTACGGTGCCATGTCGCCTCGCAGCAGCCACGCTCTCGGGCGCAGTTTCCGAGCAGTATTAATGAGGGAGTTTTCTGTGATGCAGCAGCTTCCAGAAGATCAGTTTGTTAGTTACTGGATAAAATATTCACAGATGTGCTTTGCTGTGATAACATCGGACTGGAGGGGACGTGTTACGAACCCAGCGGCTCATGCGTGGCTGCCTGAACCAGGATTTGGGGCTCCTCCAGCTACTAGCACGACCCCAGAGCCGGCACCTCTGTTCCCGGCTTTAACTTGCGGCAAACTTGTGCATTCGGAGGTGGGCAAAGCAAAAAGTCCTTTTGCCTCTTCTCCTCACTGCTGCCTGTCTGTGGTAGCTGGGAAGGAGGGACAGCAGCTGTTTGCTCCCAAGGAGAGCTGGAGTGCCTTTCTTGCAGGCCAGGGGTGAAGCTCCTACAGTAGGAGAGTCAAAGCTGCAAGGAGGGAGTGAAACTGGGATGGCTTTGGGACTACAGACTTGGCAGTGTAAACTGGGCAGAGCAAGGTAAACGGGTTTTAGAAGTCATTTAAGTTAGCATCTCCTGATGGTGTCTGCAGACCCTCAGTTAGGGAGCACAGGACAAAGACAAAATGAGAATAGAAGTCATTGATCATCCCCTACCAGACCACACGTAAAGCA
>NW_010415555.1:29037-36491 GCF_000710305.1 Buceros rhinoceros silvestris
AGGCTCAGCACTTTCCAGAAAAGAAAATTCTGCACTGAGAAACCAGCCTGAAATTTGAAAACTCATCAGTGCCTGCAGCGGGTCACGAAATGAGCAGCACAGCTCCTTCGCGTTCCTCCTGATGCCGTGTTTGTGTTTGCGGATGTGTTGGCCTTGGCTGGTGGCACTGTAGTTCAATCTAATTCTTGTTATAGGCACACAGCTGGCAAATTAATAAATATCTGTAGATATTAGTTTGGGAGGTGCCTGTTCTTGAAGGAAGCCCTAGAACCAGTGGGGTCTTGTTTATAAAATAGGCACGGTGTCAGTAGTCCCTGAAAGATCTTCTGCAAGGCTGGGGAGGGGTGACACGGGGAGACGGTACGATCCTTCAGGTCAGGCAAACCTGAATGTGTACTCAGACAGGAATGAGGCAAAGCTCCATCTTTTTAGGGGCTTCGCTGGTCACAGGTACAGTGGCACAATGGCCAGTGTCCCCCGTTGCCCTGAGAGCTCAGGGATGAGGTAAACCGAGTCTTGTGTCCGTGTGGGCAAGCTGCCCAGATACACAACGTTTGGTGGCGGGGTTGTGGTTTCTGTCAGTCAAGGATTTTCTCCTGGGAGGAGGAGCAGCCTTAGACAGAATTAGGTGCTTCGTGTGACCAAGATTTGTCCGACTGACTTTGTCCTGGCCGTTACATCCACTGCACGGTTCGTACTTCAAAGGCTGTAAGATGTGGCGCAACCTCGTTGTTCGGTGTGTCAGCAGCACCCAGAGAGGAGGTGGTGAGAGGCACCCTCTGGGGCCCCTGCAGTGGCAGAGGCTGGGTGAAGTGAGATAGGTCTGAATGACACCCGTGGACAAACCATGCCATGGCAGAGGGGTGAAAATCCCCAATTTCACCCTTCAGGCTCCTGTTCAACTCCGTAGCTGACAAAGCACAGGAGAGGGGCATCTGGGGATATTTTTCCATGCATCTGCCCTTTATTCAGCCTTATGCAGTCTCTCCTGATGTGGCCCTTCCCAAGCGTTCGGATGACGGAGAGCCAACAAAAGACAGGGACAAGCACAGGCCTGTCCCCTCCGTGTCCTGTGGGACCGGCTGGCTGGGCAGTGTCCCTGCAGCGGGTTTGCTGCAAAGCTGCATCGAAGAGTACGATGCACAACTGCTCTTTTTCCCCACGGTCCATCAAGAGAAGATGTGAGTAAGGGAGCTGTTACCTTTATTCAGACCCCCTGACCATGTGCTTTTATCTTCTACCGTGTTCCCCAGGCGGGGCAGTACAGTATGCATTATTTATTATAACAATTTATACACTATAAAAGATGGCTTAATCACAATTTTGAAGTCCAAGAATCTCCACTTAAGAACTGGTTTAGGTGTTTGGATGTGGTCCCGGGCAACCGGCCCTGCTTGAGCGTGGGGGTTGGGTGAGATGACCTCCAGGGTCTCTTCCACCCTCACCCATTGCTGGGATGCCGTGAGCTCCATGCTAGACTCCACCTCCTCTGGTAAACCGTCCTCCTGTTCATTTCCCCACTGCTTTTCTGGGTCAGGACCAGAAAGTTTGGAATTCAGATAAATGATCCCTTACTTGTATTTTGCCAGACATAAAGAGTAGGAAAATAGGATGGAAGTGATTATAATTTTCTGCTGATTCAAAAAATGTTATTTGTGCTTTTCCATTCGACGGCAACATCAGAAGAAAGGAGATTCCATGAACAGACAGAGCAACCAGCTCAGATATGTATGTGTTGCGTTTTGTGTGCCAGCAGAAGCAAACCTCAACTCAGCAATCACCTCTGATTTATGACAGAGCTACCGTGATGTCGCTCTTGGAAGACTCTGAATCGAACGGAACTGGGGTGATATGTTGTTGTACAAGAACAAAGGTGTTTGTTAGAGAGAGAGGGAGGTGTATGATTTTATTCTCCGCCTTTGAAGGTGGATGTTTTCAATGGCATCTCTTGTAAACAGGGTGAGATTTGAAGGAAGTGACAGTGGCCTAGTCTTAGGAAAAAGAAAGGGAGTCTTGAGTTCCTTCATCCATTCAAACAGAGCTCGCGGTGTTTGTTTTATAAGGGATCTTGGAACTACGTTGTCCAGCCTCCGGGTCCTGTGGATGGCTCACTGTGGGCTCTCGGATTTGGACGGGATCTCTTCCTGCAGCTCCCTCACAGTAAGTGTAGACGTGTCCAGCCAAATGACGATCTCAGGACTGTCTTTGTTCTCACCCTTTGTTTTTCTAAGGACTCTGCTGGGACGCCTTGACTCTCGTGTTAATTTAAAGGACGCTGCAGTACCTTTTTTAACGAGATGCACTGTTCAGGTCTGATCCTGAAGATGCCTAACGCAGCACAGCGTTCGTTACGGTGTGAGCCCTAGTTATTGAGGGCAGCAACAGCCTCACTTCAAAAGCTGATTTCGCTTCCATGCTGATTTCACACTGTGCCATGTAATGTTTCAAATATTAGAACACATTTTGCAAAGCTTGAGTGTTCTTTGAGCAAGCCCGTGGTTTACATATTCCTTCTGTTTGCTTCTGCCAAGGAGCTCTACATGGCCTATAACAGTATCTCGGACCTGAGCCAGCTGACCTGGCTGGACCACCTCGAGATTTTGGACCTGGAAGGCAACAACATTGAGGACATCGACCAGCTGCAGTACCTGGGACTTTGTGGCAAGCTGAGCCGGCTGACAGTGGAGGGCAACCTTATTTGCCTGAAGCCAAGCGCAGGATCTGCAGAGGTGAGGCTTGGTTTGCACACACCGTGTGAGTGTTTGGCAGCTCTTCATGACTTTGAGTTGGAAATGAGAAACTTCTCTGCATCTTCCTATTCTGTCCTTCCGAGCGATGACACAGGATCGTGGTTTCTGTTGGTTTTACCCTCTTGTGGGTCCTCCTGCCACCAGGGTGCACCCAAATGAAATGCAAGGAGTGCTGGTAAAGACTTGGGGCTGTTTCCTCACAGCGGGTTCCTCCGCACCTGCGGGAATGGGGTTAAACTCAAAACCCGCAGTTCTGACCCATCCAGCCGTTCTCCTCCCAGCTTCCAGTGCAGGTGCCTTCAGGGAAGACTCTCTTGGTTTCTGCTGGTGTTTGCAGCTCTTCAGGGTATAGAAGAGCCACCTGAAATAGAGAAAAGGATAGATGTGGGCTGCTTTGGTGTGCCCCGGATGGCCAGCTCTAACTCCTCGAGCTCCTCCTTGTAGTCTGGCCCTCGGGACAGCTCTGTAAGCGCTCTCCTGTTAATGCACTTTTAATCCTCGGAATGGTCTGGCTGTATTCACTGCTCTTTCTTCAGACGGCCTGTTTGCTCTCTGTAATTTGATTTTCAGATGAGCTCATCTTCCCCTGTTATCTGGAGCAGGAGCAACAACCCGATGATAAATCCTGCAGCCTCCGTGGCAGCGTTGTAACGTGAGCGTAACACGATGCTTCTCTCCAGCAGTTCATGGCTGGAAATTGGCTGTAGCCCAGGCGCTGCTCAGAGTACGTGTGGTACGGGGTCGCATGGCGATTGGTTGACGCATTTTCTAAATTAGGATTTAAGTCTTAGTTAGAGAAATTCAGTCTCTGCCTCTAAACGATGACAAACAGGGGCTTTACTTGGTGAGTTTCCCCTGCCAGCCTCGGCCCCGCACCTCCCTCGGTGGCGAGCGGGTGCGCTCAGCCAGGTCCCACAGAAGGATTGCTGTCGGTGACAGCTCCGTGTCGAGCAAGGACGTGGCTTTGGGGGTTTCCAATTTTGCAGTGTCTTGAGAAGCGTCACGTTTAGCTGGGCGAAGCAATCGGCTTGTAGGTAGCCGTCCATGCGCATTCTGCCACGAGCAGCGCACTCTTGCTTTATCCTTCCTTTAAGCAGAGGAGACCACCATCACCATGTGCTGCCTTTTGTAATCTGGGGCTCTTTTAACTAGAAATATTCCCGTTGCAAGGCAGCACAACCCCGTCAGCCCTGAGGTATTGCTAATCTTCCCCAAAGACAAACGTGCCATATGAAGATGGCCAGAATCTACCAAATTCTGCTGCTGGAATCCACCACATTTCTGTGGGCATCAGCTTTCACAGAAGCGTTTGGGTTGGAAGAGACCTTCAAGACCATCGACTCCCACCGTTCCCCCAGCACTGCCTGGTCCCCACTGCCCCCTGTCCCTCAGCAGCACCTCCACATGGCTGGGAAACCCCTCCAGGGATGGGGACTCCACCACTGCCCTGGGCAGCCTGCCAGCTTTCACAGAAGCGTTTGGGTTGGAAGAGACCTTCAAGACCATCGACTCCCACCGTTCCCCCAGCACTGCCTGGTCCCCACTGCCCCCTGTCCCTCAGCAGCACCTCCACATGGCTGGGAACCCCCTCCAGGGATGGGGACTCCACCACTGCCCTGGGCAGCCTGCCTCAGGCCAGGACAAACCCAGGAGGACAGAAATGGCTCCTCAGGGACAACCTCAACTTCCCCTGGAACAACTGGAGTACATTTCCTTTCATCCTGTCGCTTGTTCCTGGAGACAAGAGACCAACCTGCCGCACTCCAGCCTCCTGTCAGGGAGTTGTCAGAGCCAGAAGGTCTCCCTGGAGCCTCCTTTGCTCCAGGCTCAACCCCCCCAGGTCCCTCAGCTGCTCCTCAGCACATTGCGCTCCAGACCCTGTCCCTTCAGCTTCATCGTCCTTCTCTGGACATGCTCCAGCCCCTCCCTGTCCTTCCTGGAGTGAGGGGCCCAAAATGAGTGAGAGGCTTTTGCGTGTTACCCATACTGTAAAAGGTGCAAATGCCAGTTGCCAGTGGGCCAACAGCAAAGGAGCCTGTGAGCGGGGACATGTTTGCAGTGCTCGGGACACGTTCACGAGCGATTCGAGTAGAAGTCATGTCAGGAGAGAGCACAGTGAAGTGATGCTCCTGACTGTGCTTATTGCTGTCGAATGAGGGGAATAGTTCGCCTCGTAAGAAGTTGTTTTGGGTTCTGTGGCAGTCCCGCAAGCTGAGCAGTGCGCGCTGCCGGTGGAATTCCACAGTCTGTACAATAATCTGTAAAATAATCTGCTAAGTGACTGCTCTCTCAACTTCTCCAGGAACCAGACTATAATTACAGAGCCGAAGTGAAGAAACTTATTCCCCATTTGGAGTATTTGGATGAGACACCAGCAAGCCAGACTGCTCCCCTTCCATCCAAGGAGATGCGCAAGGATTGGCTAATCATCAAGGACTCCATCAAGGAAGGTGGTTTAGCTGGAGACATTTCATGGTTAGGTATGTCAGGTTTCCTGTCGGGGTTCATTTTTCAGGTTATGGTGTGTGGAAAAGAATGATGAAGAGCAAGCTGGCCCCTTCAAAGCCAACGTTTAGTTATAGCGAAGGGACGAATGACGTTGTCCTCTCGGGAGGTGAGGGATCTGGACCGCAGCACGGTGCAGGTTTAACTGAAAGCTGCCCAAAGCTGGGCACCAAGAGCAGAACAATGCAGACCTCTTCTAGAGCACCCAGCCAGTCCAGCAGCAGCTGGGGGTCTGTGCTTAGCGTTTGCTCTGCGTGGTGGGTGGAAGCCAGGCTGGGACAGGAACGTTGCAACAACAGCTGTTCACGGCCCTTTCCGTGGTCAATCCCGTGTAGTGTGGAGGGAGCAGGATTTCCTACTCCAGTTTAATAACAGGAAAGGCAATTTGGCCACCGCTCCTCGATGGTAGCAACATCCTAGCAACCGAGGTTGCGTGGCCTCCTAAGAGATCTGGTCCATTTTCTTTGCCCCTGCGATTAAGCCCATTATGTTCATTAGCAGAGAGCAAGTGGTTTGAAAACAAACCTGTTGTCCGCTTGCCTGCAGCCTCGGTTGCGGTTCAGATGTCCGTGCTTTCACCTATCACGCTACGCGCACTTGACCACGAACCATTAAATATTACAGAGTACTTCCTCGAACTGCTCCCGTTGCTCCCGCTGGAGTGGGCAACGCACTTGGCCTCCCAGCCCCCCAGCTGGAGCTCGCCTGCCAACTGCGCTCCATTAAAAATTTAGCCTGTTTTGGAGTAAGTGCCTACGTTTGTCATCCATTCGGTCCCTGGGGGTCCAAATTTGTAGTTGTAATAGTCGTTACGGCAGGGGAAAAATCCATTAAAGACTGATCCTGCAGTGATCTTGCTTTGGCAACCTCAGCTACGGCTCAGAGAACGAGTTAACGAAGGTGCCGACAGAAACAGTGGGGACTGAGCGTGGAACCCTGAATTTGAGTTGTCTCCGAGTGCAACCACACTGATTCTAGCCTTTGGCTCTCAACAGAGGAGCTCTCATGGTCAGGATGGATACCCTCCGTATTTTTTTCTTTCCTTTAGTGCTGTTGACTCGGGAACTTGTCACACACTATGTTTGATGGGTTTGTATTGACAACCATGGCCAAGATATTTGAAAGGTCCCCAACGCTCAGCTCGTAAAGAAACGGTCATGTTCCCACAGAGCTGATGGCTCCACTGAGGAGCTGGGGGACGCTTGGTGCTTTACGAAGCACCGTATTGCTCCAGGCACCAAAACAAAATCCGCTGTCCTGTAGGCTGTTGGCTGCCCACACTGCTCTCCTGGCTGCGCTGTGCTCCCAGGGGAGCTGGTGGTCGGGCAGGCCAGGGACAAGGCTCGAGAGGACAGTGGCCATCACCGTGTCGGCAGGGTGACGGTGCGGTTCGAAGCCTTGCACGGCTGTGCTTACACTGGTGACTCCTCTCTCTTAGACCGGTACCTTGGGGGAGCAGCAAGGCAGTCTGGATGCAGCCCGAGACCCCCAACAGCTTCCAGACCTGGATCTGCGCAGTGGTCTGCTGCTGCGGGGACGTTTGGCAGTGCTTGCCCCGTGTCCTGCGGACGTCCTCTTCCAGGTCCCGTGGTTTCTGATGACTCCAGTGAACTGACATGTGGTAATGTCAGCTTTTTAATGCTGCTCTTTCCCACACCTCCACCTCCTGCTGAGTGTTGTTATTGCTGACGAAAGCCTGGGTATTTTGAGTACCACCACCCATGCTGCTGCTCAGTCAGGCTCAGCTTATGTTTTTGTCCATGGGACTCACCTGCTTTAGCAGGGGCTTGCTTTATTTCCCCCTGTGGCAGAAGGCACAAGTCATCTGGGCAACCCCCTCCTCAGTCCCTCTCCCCCATGCGTTACGTGCTGCTGTCTCTCTTGGCTGCCCCATGCTGAGGTGGTGCTCCCTTGCTGGGGCTGCCTTTCACACCTCGCCCAAAGCCGACCTGCTCAGTCCTTCAGATGACACATCAGCTGGGCCTCACTTAGGTCACGTATGAGCACATCTTGTTCATGATAGGAATGTGGCCCAAGGTAGCCCTCTAGAATGGTGTGGTGATGCTGGTACAATATTTGGCACTTCCCAGAACATCCTTCCCTGACTCCTAGAAAGACCTTGATGGTGCAACTCCACCAGCCGGTAGAGTTCAGATTGGATGGGGAGGGGGAGGTTCTTTTCCCGGCACTGTGGTCTGC
>NW_010415555.1:36962-39971 GCF_000710305.1 Buceros rhinoceros silvestris
CCCATGGCAGTTCAGGTTGGCCCTGGGGGCTCTGAGCCCCCTGCTCTGGGTGCAGGTGTCCCTGCTGCCTGCAGGGGGTTGGATCCTGTGATGAACTGGGTGCAGCAGTGCAGTGCCAACAGCTGAGCACACATTTGGAGAAGTGTGTGGAAACCAAGTACAGCTTGTCAGGGAATGAGACCGGGATTTCACGTGCACTTTTAGGTAGCTAGAGACTGGTAGAGACAGTTTCGCCCAGCGTTCACGGCTTCTTCCTGCTCCTTCTCAGCCTCATCTCTTGTTTTGGCAAGAGCATCTGCAGAGCTACATGGGGAACCTGATTCGGAGTGGATCCAGCTGAAAAATAACCCAGCAAAACAAAACAAATCAAAACCCATGATTAGTTTTATTGTGGATCTGTTTCCTGACTGGACTCACCCTGCAGTCGCACCAATGTTTGCACCAGCGCAGTGGAGGAGGCAGGGCAGGAGCAGGAGACAGGTTCTGGTAGAAACAGAGAAGGCGCCTCTTCGCAGCAGTGTCAGGCCACACCAGCTGGCGCTGCAAACCCACGCCGTGAAATATCACATCTTCCTGTCCACGGGAAATGATGCTGACTGATTTCAGATCATTTCCTAAATGCTGGAGTGAAACGTTTCCTTTTTTCCCCTTTTCCTCAGGGCTCAGTCAGGTTATGTGTGGGAACCCCACGAAGGCCCTTCGTGCCAGGAGGCAAAAGCTGGGGGTATGTTTTTCCTGTGTATGTCATGTTCCTGCCTGGGGACCCCCCATAAATCCTGGGGTAAACTGAACTCCTGCTGCGGCTCGTGGCGCCTCGCGCTCTGCTGGAGCCCGAAGTGCCACTGGCCTCGAGGGGACGGAGCGGCCCCTGCCCTGGTGTTACAAAGGTGCCCAGGCAGTGGCAGCTGGGGAGGAACATGCGAGGATCCCGTGTCGGCTGCGGGCAGTGCGGTTCCTATCGTCCTGCCTGAGGAAAGGCCCCATTGCTGGATGGGATGTAGTTCTACAACAGCTACTAGGAAAGAGATCTTGTTCAGTGGTTTCTTTGATGTTGGTGTAAACAGGGGGATCGCTGGCGCTGCGAGGTTGTTCCTGTTGACTAAACGAACACAAAGCCCGGGTTTGTCCTTCTCGGCAGCAGGGCGGTTCCCTGGCCCCGCGGGTCAGCCGGCTCCTTTCAGCAGCGGCTTAGTGAGAGGACGCCCCGGCTGTCGAGGGGCGCGATCTGGCTCCTCGTGGCTTTTGTGGGCCCCCAGCACAGCACGGGGGCACGTTGGTATGTTTGAAGAGGCTGTGCTGGGTCAGGGAAAGGCTGTGCCTGGGACAGCCGCATCGCTGCACCAGGGGCAGCCTCCCTTAACGCTGACCACGGATATTAAAGAACCGCGGGGATAAAGTGTCCTTCCGGCTGTCGAGGGGCGCGATCTGGCTCCTCGTGGCTTTTGTGGGCCCCCAGCACAGCACGGGGGCACGTTGGTATGTTTGAAGAGGCTGTGCTGGGTCAGGGAAAGGCTGTGCCTGGGACAGCCGCATCGCTGCACCAGGGGCAGCCTCCCTTAACGCTGACCACGGATATTAAAGAACCGCGGGGATAAAGTGTCCTTCCTTGGTCTCAGCTGCCACTGCCTGAGCTCCGGAAGCTTTTCTGAAACAAATTTGGACATTTGAGTGAATTAATGTCTGTTATAAGCTAGGGTGTGCAAGGGGACTGCGGGCATGTGCTGGAGGATGTGGGTTCTGTGGTACCGGCTGATAGAATCACAGAATGGTTTGGGTTGGAAGGACCTTAAAGACCATCTAGTTCCAATGCCCCTGCCACGGGCAGGGACACCTTCCACTAGACCAGGTTGCTCAAAGGCTTGTCCAACCTGGCCTTGAAGGCTTCCAGGGATGGGGATATTCATATATACATGAATATATATGTCAATATGCGTATATATAATGCATATCACAAATTATAGCCAATAATATGTTTATTGGTATGGATGCTACAAGCTTACATGCCAGTGAGGTAAAAATCAACATTTCTGTTGCTGCCACAAGCAGTGACAGTGCTCACAACTGGGGCATGGGGATTCTTAAAAGTGAACAGCAGGAAAATGGTGAGGAGTGATCTGAAAACTCTGGAGTCATCGCGGACTTTGGTGTCTTCTGAAGCCCACAGTCTAGAGGCGGAGCTGGGCAGAGCTCCTGTCGTGGTCAAGATAACTTCTGGCATTTTTGCAGCCGCCTGCAGTGAGCTGTTTGTGCAGCGGGAGGATGGAAAACCTTTCTGGATTGGCAGATGGAGGAGGAGGAGGAGGAGGAGGTCTACACCAGGAGAATGGGTTCTCTGAACGGAGAGGACAGAGAGAGCAGCACAAGCGGTGAGAAACCTCGTGGTGCGATAAAGCGGACGTTGAGTTTCTGGGGCCGTAAGAGCCCCAGCTCTCTGGCCACCTGCTGGCAGCTCCTGCAAGCAGCCCTGACCTCCTGCCTCCCTGTCCCTGGGTGGCAATCCTTCCGCCTGTCCCTTGGTGGGGTGGGTGGGGGAGAAGAACCTTGGGGAAGCTCTGAGATCTCTCCAGAGCAGGCTGAGGACCAGCCGAGGCAGGGCCGGCATTAGAGAAGTGTCACACGCACCACAACAGGGTTATCTCTGAAGTCACTTGCTGTAAGATGAGCATCACGTGGCTTCTGTGAATAAATAAAGTTGAGGAGCTGTGATGTGACACCATGATTTTGAAGTTAACATAGTCACCAGAGAGCAGTATGGGCAGAGAGCACCTGCCTCACCCGGGAAGTTGCTGTGCTTCGTGCTGCTCCCGGGCCTGGCAGCTTTCGGTTCAGTGTTCAGAGCAGGATATGGCTGAGCTGGCGGGGAGGATGCAGGTGTCCAGCCCAGAACGCAATTTCACTGCAGCGTTTCTCTCCTTTCCCGAGGCCCACCATGGATGAGAGCTCTCCCGGAGAGACCAACCACCGCCAGCCCCCTGCCAGCTCAGCCACTGAGGGCTAGGGGAGGTCTGG
>NW_010415555.1:40062-43936 GCF_000710305.1 Buceros rhinoceros silvestris
CACCTGCCCGCTCAGCCACTGGGGGCTCGGGGAGGTCTGGGCTGACGAACCCCGCCTGGCTCCGCACTGCCAGGGCCACGCTGCAGTTGCTGCCAGACAGACCCACCATCTCCACTGCGCCTCAGAAGAAGAGTTACCGGACCTAGAAGATACGCAGGTGGCAGTGGACGTTGGAGCCGTGTACGCTTCTGCGAGCGAAACGCAGAGCTGTGCTGGTAGATCAGTTCAAATAAATGATGTGATTTGCCTCAATTAAGGCTCCAGCTGGTCCAGAAATGGTTTCTTTAAAGAGCACCTGCTGATGCACAGAAGAGCTCATCACGCTCTTATTACAGGAAAACGTGGCTGGTTTTGCAGTCTTCGTGCACTAAACCAGAACAAGCCCCAGCGTATTTCCTCTCATGCACCCCACGCCCTGCGCTGTGAGTCAGGCAGGACACCGAGCCCAGCCCTGGCCTGGAGGAGGTGAGGGGCGCGGGGCACGCGCTGCCGCCGGCCCTCGCAGCAGCCCCGCCACGGCTCTTTCTCAGCCCTGAATGTTGAACGTGCATGGGACAGCACCAAGGGCTTCGGAGGCAGCGTGGACCAGAACGGGCTGCGCAGCCCGAGGAAGGTCGGGTGGTGTCAGAGCTTCAGCCCCCATGGGAGCTCAGCCCCTTGCCCACACCCTCGCTGCCCGCATCGCTGCGGGAACCAGTGTGACCAAGCGGCTCAGCCCAGTGTGAACCTGTGGGTTCGCTCCGTCGCTGCCCAGCAGGGTTTCTGCCGCTTCCCGTGGATTGACGGCACATTCCGGAGCTTCTTCCGCAGAGTCGGCCTCCGTATGCGGCTCTCAGAGTGTCCCCTGCGGGTGCCTTCACAGTCCAACGTCCCACCTCGAGTCTTCTTCCGTCAAATAGACTTTCCGATTTCACGTGACTGGATAATTTTCATTAATGCTGCAGCAAAGACAAGGTGGGGGGAGTAAAGGAACAATCCCCAGCTTTTCCAACAGGGCATTTGGTTTATATTCGGGTGAGATCCCAAACATCTGCTTTAGTGCCTGCAGACAGATGCTGATCCAAATGCCTCCGCCTTACACCTTCATTCATGTCGCAGTCTGAAACCAGCGTCATCCCGTTGTTTTTTCCCGGTTTCAGTTACTGTGTTGGGTGTGTTTAAATCAGTTGATAAAACAGAAATTACTTGATGCCTTAAAGAGTTGGTTTATGTCTTCCTTTGACTGGCCCAAAGCTTCATCTCGTCGTGGCGATACTTGCACCACTTTCTCCTACAAAACCGTTGGGCGCGTGACGCTAGTTTGCCCAGTTTTGGTGAGTCCTAGAGGAAATCACCCACCGCAGATCACTCGGAACCCTGTAGCTGGTGGTTGTGTTCAGTGCAAGGGGTGCAGGCAGCATTTCCCGTCAGACGTCACCCAGCAGCAGTGCCTGTGTCCCTAAACGGGCTCCTCTAATTGACGGTCTGCCAGTGTTGCTGACCACGACCATCACCAAAAAAAAATCTGACCTTGTGAAAGAGAGGAGAAAGTGGCAGCGCTGTGTTGGGAAGTGCTCGGCAGACCCCCCGCCTGCCTGAAGGGAAAAAGCAGACGTGAGTCTTTGTGCGTGGAGGCTGGGGCAGCCAGACGCGTCTGAACCTCCCTTCAGGCACCCCAGGGACCGCTCTCCGGGGTGCAGGCAGTGCGCGACCTTCACAGCAGCCACCCCACCCCTCACTAACCACCTCTGCCCCGCCGATGGCCTAACCAAGGCTGTCACACGCCGGGTGGAGGTGTGGCACGTGGGCACAGAGACAGGAGAAGCTGCCCGCCCCTTGGTCACTGCATCGCCTGGTGAACCAGCACCTTCTGAGGTGCGTGTCGGTAGGGATGGGTACAGAAGCCAGGCTCGAAGCCATGTGCTGTTGTGTCCTGGCAGTGCCACTGCGGGGATTTAGTGTCCAGAGCTGACTTGAAGGCCTGAGAAGCGAAGCTGTTGGCATGAGCACTGTGGCTTCAGTGGCAGAAAGTGGCGATGCTGGGAGCTGCGGGCCCTGGGGCACTTGCAGGGCAGCGTCCTGATGCCACTCTCCTGGTTTCTTTCTGGCTTGTACCAGCACTGCTGTGGCCGCAGGAACAGGGTAAGGAACATCCCCCGGAACTGGGGGCACTGGGGAGGCCACACCTCGAATCCTGGGTTCAGTTTGTCCCCTCTCTCCAGGAAGGACACTGAGGGGCTGCAGCGTGTCCAGAAAAGGGCGATGAAGCTGGTGCAGGGTCTGGAGCACAATGTGCTGAGGAGCGGCTGAGGGACCTGGGGGGGTTGAACCTGGAGCAAAGGAGGCTCCGGGGAGACCTTCTGGCTCTGACACCTCCCTGACAGGAGGGTGGAAAGAGGCGAAGGTCGGTCTCTGCTCCCCAGGATCAATTGACAGGACGAGGGGAACCAGCCTAAAGTTGTTGCAGGGGAGGTTTAGGCTGGACCTGAGGAGCCATTTCTGTCCCGTTAGGGTTGTGCAGGCGTGTCCCCGGCTGCCCAGGGCAGTGGTGGAGTCCCCATCCCTGGGGGGGTTTCCCAGCCGTGTGGAGGTGCTGCTGAGGGACAGGGGTCAGTGGGGACCTGGCAGTGCTGGGGGAACTCGATGATCTTGAAGGTCTCTTCCAACCCAAAGGCTTTGGAGATTCTGTGAGTCCTGCCCTGCGACAGCTTTCTTGGTGTGCCTGAGTGTCCTGGCCAGGTTTTTATTGTTGGCAGCATCTTGCTCCTCTGAAGTTCTCCTGGGGGATACTGAAAATGTCCTGGCTGAGACAAAGGGCCAGCCTTGGGGAGTGGAGACGCCTCGGGAGCCTGTGAATGCTGGGGTGACGCTCCTCGTGTCAGCATACGTGGCTCCTTGAGCAGGCCTGTGAGGCTTTGGGACCTGCCAGGGCGGCTGCGGGACAGCAAGGAGGGCTTGTCCTGGACTGAATTCAAGGTGCCCCCACCAACTGTGAGCTGGTGCTGCCAGGTGGAGAGCTGGCCTGCTGCCTGGTCCCCAAAGGAGGGGGAAGTCCTTCATCTCTGTCCCCAGAGAGGGAGATGCTGGCTGGCCTCTTAGAAACCAGTTCAGCTAGCTGGGAGTGACCTGGGTAGTGGAGATCCTGCCCACGGGGTCTCTTGCTGTCACGAGAAGAAAGACAACACTGCCGAAGCGGCCTTGGCACAGCCTTAGAGGCAGGGAGTTCAGCTAGCTGGGAGTGACCTGGGTAGTGGAGATCCTGCCCACGGGGTCTCTTGCTGTCACGAGAAGAAAGACAACCCTGCCGAGACAGCCTTGGTCAAGCCTTAGAGGCAGTGGAGTAATTTTTCAGCCCTGCACTGGTCTCCCACAGCCCAAGGACAGACGGTGTGGTCTGGGAGGAGCTGCAGCACGGTCCTCCGCAGGCAACAAGAGCAGGGGCTGGCTCTGGCCCATCCCTCGACGAAGGTGCCTACCACGGGCACGGCCGCTCGCCGCTCCCATCAGGATCATCTCTGTTCAAGCCTTAGAGGCAGTGGAGTAATTTTTCAGCCCTGCACTGGTCTCCCACAGCCCAAGGACAGACGGTGTGGTCTGGGAGGAGCTGCAGCACGGTCCTCCGCAGGCAACAAGAGCAGGGGCTGGCTCTGGCCCATCCCTCGACGAAGGTGCCTACCACGGGCACGGCCGCTCGCCGCTCCCATCAGGATCATCTCTGTGCCCGTGCGTCCCCAGCCAGTGCTCGGCGGGATCATGCTGGAAAAGGGAGTAACTGAAGAAACATTTCAAGTGTACGAGGGGACAATGGCCTTGCAGCAGGTCCTCCTGCGTGGCACAGCGCAAACCAGAAGATGTGGGATTCCTGGATGGAGAGTCACGGTGTCACTGGCAGGGG
>NW_010415555.1:44074-45301 GCF_000710305.1 Buceros rhinoceros silvestris
CCGGCCACCAGGCCAGCCGTGGGTGAGCTGGGTTTGGAGAGCAAGAGGAACATCTCGGGGTGGACACTAGAGGGAAGAAGAGAGTCTCAAAAGTGTAACTTTGAAAGTTAAAAAAGAGTCAGAAACCGAACCCAAGCAGCTCAGGAGGGTTTGGGAAGCATCCGGCACGCAGCGGGCTCAACGTTATCTGTTTTACCTTCTCCAGCATCCCGTGTGCTGGCCTCGTGTGATGCCCCCAGATGCGCTGTGCTGGTCGTGGCTCGCTGTCCCACGTAGGACTCCGATTTGTTTGGAAATACTTCCTTGGGGGGCCTGCAAGGGCTACAAGGTGTGGTGGAGAATATCTTGGACCCTTGCCTCAGCGCTGGAAAGCCATGGTGCCATCGGGCTTCTGATGGTGCTGCGTGCAGTCCCAGCGTGCCTTGAAGAGATGGTCTTTGTCACCGGCCGCAGCTGCAGACAAGCTCTTGGCTGTGCACGGCTTGAGTTCCTGCTCCTCCTCCCTTGCTGACCAGGGCGCTGCCATCTCTGGACCCGGCAGAGCAGGCAGAGCTTCCCGGGGGCTTCCCAGCGCCGCTGGGCAAACCTCTGCTGCCAGGTCTGCCAGCCTGAAGCCAGCCCTCTCCCAGCCCAGCTGGGTTAAAGCCCTCTGCCACTTCTCCTGCCTTGATCCCCACCCGCACCTCCTCTGCCCTTCTTCCCCTGCCCTGCTCCTGGATCTCGCCCGCTGGTGCGCGCTGGCCGACACCCTGGTACCTCCCAGGCGGGGCCTCGCTGGGAGAGCGGTGCAAGCTGGGCAGGGTCTGCACTTGCTGCTGCTCATTTCTCTTCCATGGCTTTACACCTGCTGGGATGTGACAGCAGGGCGGTGCTAGGAGACCTTGGTGACCTACAAGGGGCTTCACAGCAGCAGCCACAAAGGCTGGTCCTGAGGGCTCGTTGTCCGCCACCACCCAGCCCCCGTCACTTCTGTCCCAGCCCTTTCCTCGCGTGGAGCCTGGCAAAATCAACACCCGCATTCTTACTGATGCTCTGTGGGCAGGATCAGACCCTTCTTCCCCAAGAGCGAGCACAACCCTGCCCCCTCTCCATCCCTAGGCCACCGTGGTGCCGCAGGCTCCTGTCACCAGCATCGCCCACACCCCAGGGGACATCTACAGCTGTGACAGAAGACTGAAGGCAAGTACTACTGAACCTGCTCTATCAGGCCACGCCAAAACATGTTGG
>NW_010415555.1:45387-48167 GCF_000710305.1 Buceros rhinoceros silvestris
GACCAGCCAAAACATGTTGGCCCCGGCTGCGCTGCCGGAGGGGACGGTGCTGCGCGAGTGCTGTCTCCTGGGCATGCCCTGGGCTGGTCGAGCCCGCACAGAGCAAGGCTGTGCCGGGGCATGTGGTAACCAAGGGTACGGCGATCCTGGCTCCACCATCTGCCGCGGGAAGGAGCTACACCATTGCCATGTTCGGGGAGAGAGAAAGCGAAGGTGAAACTGCCACGGGAGCAAGAGTCAGAACCTTTGGGAGATCCGCCGCAGGAGGAAGGCTCTCGTCGAGAAGAGGAAGAAGCTGGCTGCGGTGGGCAGCACAGGGGAGGTGGACATGCCGGCAGTGGTCAGGCTGCGAGCACCAGGGCATCCTGCCGCAGGAGAAGCACCTTCTGCTGGGTCAGATGAGGAGCTGGATCCCCCCCAAAGCAAGAGCAGGGCTGTGGGGGGTCAGGCTCAGCCAGCCAGACCCTGACCGCTCCAGCTCAGCCACGGCCAACCAGGGGGTCCCCTTCACTAGCTGGAAACAGCAAAGAGCTGCAAACATGCTCCATCTCCTCTGTTTGCAACTCTTGGCAGGATTTCTGTCCCCACCTGAGCCAGCACTGCCCCTCAGGAAGGCTCCGGAGAAATGCTGTGAGAGTCCTTTCACCCGAGACACTCCAAGCTGTGTCCCACCCCAGGGCATGGCCCCCGCCTGCCCTGCTGCAGCTCTTCCCTGCCCCAGGGACACTGTGGACGGAGTTGATGAGGACGGAGGAGCTCTGCGGATCTCAGCCTCGCTGCTTCCTGCTCTTCTGAGGTGTCAGGGCCGGGGGGAGCACTTCCAGGTTTGGCCGCGTCGTGGGTCACCCCACACCGTCAGCTGCGTTTCAGCCTCGCAGGAAGGCAGCAGAAGTCCTTTTCTCCTGCCGGTGGAGATGTCACCCTGGCAAGCCCCTGAGCAGCAGTCGGGGGCATGGGGGCTGGGGTGTTGGCCCTGCAGGCAGGGCCAGATTCTCAGATGGTGCAAACTGGTGTAAACTGGCGTGGCCTCCCTGATGGTCACCCAGGCCAGCTGCAGAGCTGGTCCTTCACTCTCTGTGCGCTGGCCTGGCTCAGCGAGGGTCCCGGGGTGCTGGCAGGGTTTACTTGATGGTGCTGGGGCTGTTGCCTGACCTGTGGTTTATTCCTGGTCTGGATCACAGAGTTTGAACCATCTTTCCTACTTCCAGTGCTTCTGCCCCAGCTTCGTTCGCAGCATCACCCCTGTTCAACAGCAGCACGTGCTGCCTGTCCACATGGGGTACCAGAGCTGAAGGGCATCCCCCAGGCTCCCGTGGGTGCCTGGTGCTCAGCACCCATCTACACCCATGCCCTGCCCGCCTCCAGGAGGCAAAGCTCTTGGCTTTGGTCCTGGTATGTTGACCCAGTGAATCCGAGCTTCCCCATCTCCTGCCCAGGCAGATGTTTCGCCAGAGCCACCGGCTTTTTGTGGCAGGGTGAGGTTGGCTTGGGGTGAGAGACCTGGAGACCCGCTGGTGTGGATCCAGGTGGGCAGGCAGGTGCCAGTTCTCCTGCCCTGAGGATATTTGTGATGCTGGTGGGGAGGAGGCAGCAGCAGGCAGAAAAGAAATGCAGCAGGAGTGCACGAACCTAAGAACATTTCTGCAGAGACAATACCCCCCTAACCCCTGCCCCATCCGTCAGAGCTCAGGAGCAGGACACAGAACGTCTCCTCCTTGCCTTGCCCCATCCCCGCGGCTGCGTGCCTGTGGCACAGGACAGGCAAACATCAAGATGGGCCCGAAATGCTCTCCCAGCCTCCAGCGATCCATCGCTCAGCGGCTGTGGGATAGTCAGTGAGTTTAAATGGTCTCAGTGAATACGCGGCAGACCTGGTGAAGTTTTTCTCCATCCCTTTGCCACTCTCTGTCCCCACTCCACAGCGTGAAGGTGGGACGCAGCTGGCGCAACTGCCAGTGGCACGTTTCCGAAGATTTGTTGTCGTAGATGTATGTCATTTCCATTAATGATCGTGCAGAATAGCAGCAGCCACGAGGGGACACAGCGTTTGTCTTCCAGGCAGTGCGGAAAGGGGGAGAGGCTGTCGCTGCTCCTCACTCACAACTGTCCATCGCCCCACTCTCCCTACACTGCCATGCACCACCTGTCCCCTGCTCCGTGGCTTCCCCCCAGACTGTCCCAGGCAGGGCTGTCCCCTCCAGCTTCGCTGTGGTTCGCTGGGGCTCATTGGTGCCTCCTGAAGACAAGGGCAGATTCAGCGAGAAGCAGAACCGTGCATGGGAGAGGGGACTGGGGACAGCCCACCAGGCTCCATCCCTCTGTCACATCCCAGACAGTGTCATCCCCTCCCGGGCAGACCGAGCTCCTGAGGGGGCAGCAGGCACGGTGTGAGATGGGCGAGTGCCTGGTGCTGCAGGTGTCAATGGAATCTCAGTCTGGTTTGGGTTGAAGGGACCTTCCAGGCTCCCCCAGCCCAACCCCTGCAGGGCGCAGGGACATCTGCACCCAGAGCAGGGGGCTCAGAGCCCCAAGGGCCAACCTGACCTGGGATGGTGCCAGGTCCATGTCTCTGCTGAGGAGCCCCGAGCTGGCCCCAGCCCTGCAGGGGGGTCTCCCCCGAGCAGAGCGCGGCAGAGGGGCAGGATCCCCTCCTCCAGCTGCTGCCCACGCTGCTGGGGAGGAGCCCAGCACATGGGGGGCTGCTGGGCTGCATTCAAATACTTGCACCTAAATTCTTGCTGGGTCTGTGGAGGGGAAGAGCTGTCCTGGCTGTGTCCCCC
>NW_010415556.1:0-4357 GCF_000710305.1 Buceros rhinoceros silvestris
CCTTCTTTTTCTTCCTGAGCTCCAGCCAGAGACATCATTATGTCAAAGTATAGACTGCTTCCTAAAGAAGTGTTAGGTAAATACTGTCCAATTTGGTCTGTTCATCTTGAAACCAGAGCGTTACATAAACCTAGTGCTTCCCCATTACCACTGAGGACTCACTACTCCCTGTAACTCAGCTACCAAAGCAAGTAAATGCTTTCAGTCATTATTATGGCAAACTTGGAATGAGACTTTGTCAGGAAATGATCTTTCTAGCAGTAAGCTTTAACTAATAAATTATAAATATTTTCCAAGGAAATATCGTGCGTATTTCCCAATGGTCCTTCAGTTTCACTTCCTCTGAGGAAAGAAAACCAGTAAATCACTTATATATTTTCCTTAGATAGCCATAACTGTCACCCTCATGAAACATAGCACAATTAGTATCTTTTAAGGATAGGCAAAAACCTGTGAGTATAGTATCCAAATGGGTAATTGCAGTGGGCCATCACTAACACTAAACAGAGTCCCAGACTTGTGCTTTCTAAATTAGTTTCAGTGCTTGTTATTCTGAGATCAATCTTCTGGGTACAAAATCCTTAAAAGCATCTTGGTTTTTTTCATGAATATGCCAACATGGTGAATGTCAGTATCCAGCTGTTATGTAGACTGTGCTGCCTTTAGTTGTTATGCATGATGAAAAAGCAGTCTTGGTGAGATTTATACCAATAGACTTTCCTCTGACCTCCCCTCCCCCTCCCCATTTCTCATGAAGACATTTTATAGTGAGCAAACACTTCGTTTGCCAACATAGCTTCAAGTGTTGTGGTACTTAGTGCTTTCAGTACTTAAAGGGGGGTCATAAGGAAGATGGAGACAGTCTTGTTAGCAAGGCCGGTTGTGACAGGACAACAGGTAATGGTTTTGAACTAAAAGAGGGGAGATTTAGACTAGATGTAAGGAAGAAATTTTTTTACAATAAGGGTGGTGAAACAGTGGCACAGGTTGCCCAGAGAAGCGGCAGGTGTCTTCTTTCTGGAAACATTCAAGGTCAGGTTGGAGGGGACTCTGAGCAACCTGATCTAGTGAAAGATGTCCCTGCTCACTACAGGAGAGGTAGACTAGATGGCCTTTAAATGTCCCTTCCAACCCCAAACATTATATCATTCTATATTTCTCTGATTCTATAACAGTTTGGTAGGTGAATGATAGCTTCAGGAGTCAGCAGATGAAGTTCAGAACAGTTGTCTAGAGAGGTTATTAAGTGATAATAACAAACTTAGACTAAATCCACTAAGATATTCTCATGTAAAAATTCATTTCATGGAGGATATGTTTAAGTCATTTGCTTTGACTTGCTGTACATAAAGTGGGGAGTAGTTGGTTCATCTAGTGTGCTATTTACATGGCCCTTTTCTGTTAGCTACCTTACTGTGACATGAATTGGACCTTAATAAAGTCCCCCTCCTTCCTCAGCTGTCGATGTGGAGTTTATATCTGATGGTCCATTAGGTCTCTCAGATTATGCCTTCAAAACCAGCACTGCAAGTTGGGTTCTGATATCACTAGTGTTTGTGTGACTCTAAAAATTTCCTTACAACTTCAGTGACTTTACTGAGAATTATGTAAACATGGTCAGATTCTGGAATGTCTGCCACTCCTTTCCCCAAACCAGATCAATGTATGTCTACACCAGTAAACTAAACAGGACAAGGATAGGTAGTCCTGGCACACATTTATCTATATTATTTAGTTTTCAGAAAATTCAGAATGGTTTGGACTGTTCTAGCTGGAGGACATCTAGGAATAGTCTGAGGTTTAGAATAAGCCCAGGAACGATCCCCATAAAAGCATGAAGAAAGCTCCTTTTTGGGAGTAGAGAAAGTTTATGTGGTGCTTATGCCATTGGGGGTCAGAAATCTGCTTTTATTCAGTAGCAAATGGGACGATTGTGACAGAAAGTCCAGGACTCATACTCTGACAGGAAAACAGTGGGAGCTGCTCTGTAGAACTCAGGGTAAATGGCATCATCTGGCAATTAACAGTGGTGGCGGTCTCACCTACATTCTTCATTCAGTTTCCAGTTAATACTGGAAATGTAGGTACTGAAAATCCTTGTCTTCCCAGGTATTTGAAGCAATTAATCCTGAACTCACTAGGCTCATGATGTTTTGGAATACTGGTTAGAAGTTTATTAAAATTGCTGTTACTGAAATCTATTTCCTCGAGCATGTATTTGGAGGTTAATGATTATTCCACCCGATAAACCTTTCCTTTTGGCTTTGTAGGGAACAAATAGTTGCATATTTAGTTCATTCTTATGAGTAATTGTTTAATCAGTTTCTATATATTCTATGTATTCTTAGCCTCCACTTTAATTTCATTTCCTGCTTTGAGTACAAGCTACTGAATAACTATGACTCTGTAGGATATACATTAGGTTGCAATGCATTACAGTTTAAAAGTTTCCCACTGACAGAATTGGCAGCTCTGACAACAGCTTATTGAAATATTTTTCCAAAGCAGTCTACAAATTCTTTAAATATGCTTTCTGCAAATACATTTTAATACTTATGGAAACATCACCAAAGGACAAACCTTGAAGGATACTTTCTGAAAAACTAAAATGGTGTTAAACCCATGCTTCCAGATAAATCTGAAGATTCCTCCAGAAATGTATAATCAGTCATGCACATAATCTGTTATAACTGACTTTGATGGTACAAGTTTAATTGCATTAGTTTTTCCTGTATGCTGCACACTCTTCTCTCAATGTCAGTAGTTCCCTTCTTAGGGTAGTTCTGCCTCATTGCTCAGCAGTAGAGTTCCAGGAACATGTACGTTAATTTTCCAGTGAAGGAGAAATCAAGGACATAGTGTGAACAGACTTCAAACTCAGCTTATTTTGTCAGCATGTGCAGCTGTGAAACGAAGAGAGCCTGAAAGAACAGGAGACCAGTCTCCCTCCCAGAAATGATGTCATCACACAACACCTAATATACAGAGAATTTCTTAATTTTGAGTATTTATTCGAATTTTAAAGAAGGGTGGAAAGTGTCTCCTTTCTTGCAAAGCACCTTTCCAAAGGCTATGGTCTCGTAGCCAGAGAGTAACAATGGGACAATGTCATGGGACATCATCTTCTCCCAACTCTGAGGTTTTACTTGCAGGCTATGTGTAATAATGCCACCTGCTGCCACTCGACAAATATAGTTTGTTTAGCTGCAAAGCAGTGTGGTGATTATACGAAATCCTCGTATGTGTTGATTCATTACCTTAATTTTGAGAAGAAAGGGAATTCTACCTGAGTCATGCTGAAATAAACTCTGTTCATTAACCTAATGTTTCAAGACAACTCCTGATTAAACTGTCACACACATACTCATAACGCACAAATTCACCCTTTTATTCTACTAACGTTAAAAGAGATTCTTCAACAAAAATAAACACAGAATCAAATCTCAGTAATCTGACTAAAGTTTTGTAAATATATAACACTTCAGATGTTAACTTTTCGGACTAAGAGAAGGAAAACATGACTTACCTGGAGTTAATGTCAGTATTTTCATCAGTACTTAAATCACATTTTGAATGAAGTGATCTAGCCGGCAGAGACATGTAAGAAATTAGCAGCAAAGTAAAAATTTTTAAATTTATGGAAGTATAAGCATGCAAATAAATCTTCCCTTATTCTTTACAACTTACAGAGAACTTCAAATCCATATTTAATCATTCATGCTTATTAATCTATTTTACATTCCTCTAATACTGAATCTATAAGTAAGGGGATTTTTTAAAATTGATTTTGGTCATTTATGATCAAATCTTTAAGACTGGTACATAAAATTCTGGTGTTATGTCCATATTAAGCAAATCAGACATAAATGCATGCCTAGAATGTTTGTAGTAATGCTATACGTGGTTTCATAATCTACAATTGTTTCACCACTGGTGGCTAGGGTAATGCATTACACTTCCACCATAATTATAGTTGCGGCTGCATGTGTTTTGAAGTTTTTATTAAATCTGCCAAAAGATGTGTGTCAGTCCTGAAGATATGTATTTTACAAATCAGTCCTGACTGGAAAAATACAAACCGGAGTTTTACTAAAACAAGATAACGTCTCCTTTTATTCAGGAGGTGAATGTGAATAATGTGCTTGCACAGGATTCAGAGGAATCAAGTTCAGTTATACATTTTACAACAGAAGATTTAAATCCATGTAACTTTCTAAGAGACACTGAACCAATATCCTGAGCAGAAGTGGACTCTATTGGATGTTCTTTGTTTAATATAAATAAATTCTGATTGAAACACGTAGTAGGATACAGCTTTCCATCTTCCCTCCCCTTCCCTTTCCCCTCCCCCTTCCCC
>NW_010415556.1:4385-9451 GCF_000710305.1 Buceros rhinoceros silvestris
AACACGTAGTAGGATACAGCATTCCATCTTCCCTCCCCCTCCCTTCCCCCTCCCCCTTCCCCTTCCCCCCTTCCCCCTTTCCCCTTCCCCTTCCAGGGTCTCATGCAGCTCACCACGGGCCCTTTCTGTTGTGGGGCTGCTCAGTGAGCACCGTGTGTTTCTTGCAGGCTGCCGCAGATCAGCTATCGCCTCCTGTCTCCACCATCAGCAAAGGTGGACTTCACCACAGGAATGGTGAGTTTGGAGAAGACAGGGTCAGGATGGCCCTTCTCTCCTTCTCTTGCAGGGAGGCACTTGTACTCTGGGGCCGTTGCTCCCCTTCCCACAAGGCATGTCCATCTTCACTGCTCTGCATCATGAGAGAGCTGAATGCCCAGGGCCCCTTGTTCCCCAGTGAAGTATCTCCTCTGTGCTCAGCAGAGGCAGGGACAGCACTGAGAGTGTCCAGGAATGCTCACCTCGTACTTCACCTCCATGGCTCTCTGCTCATTTCTTCTTGGCAACAGAAGATGTGACCCACAGGAGGAAGAGGGGGCCTTCTGTGTGGCAAGGGGCCTCAGCCACTGCAGACATGCCTGGGTTATCAGGCTCCTGCAGCAGGGGTGCTGTCTTCAGTCAGCTCCTGGCAAATCTCTGTAGTCAGGATGGCACTCTGTCCCAGCCCATCCAAATAAACAAACCTGGCCAGAGGGAGATGGTCTCCAGAGAGGTTGTGTCCCCAGCAGAAGGACCCTTGGGTGGGAGTCAGCAACAAAGCCAGCTCCTCCCCACATCACCCACATCCAGCCACCCTTCCATCTTGTCCTAGTGAGAACTGTGGAGCCAACCACATTTGGTCCCATTCCTGAGGAAGATTCACCTGTCTCTGGGCCTGTCTCCAGCCAAGCAACTACTCTGTCCCCTGCAGGACCTGCTGGCTTCCCTACAGGAGCACGGACCATCCACTGAGGGGTTCTTCCGGCTGGCAGCTGATGAGAGTGTCTCCTGGCAGTTCAGGGAGTCCTTTGATAGCAGAGCAGATGTCCATCTTGAAAGCCAGCTTGTGCTGGCCACCGTCTCAAAGGTGAATTCTGCTGACCTGGAAGCCAGCAGCTCCTGGCTCTGTCAGTGCTGATGGACACCTGCAAGAGCAGGAGCTGAAACCCAGCCACCTGCTCATGAGCTAGAGTGCCTGTGCTCCTGGCAGTAGTGGTCAAAACTTCATCCAGAGTCCTTGGCATTGCAGGACTTAACTCTGTAAGTTTCCCTCCAAGGTCCTCGAGGTAGAGCTGTATGAGGAGCAGATGAGATCCCTGCAGAAGACCAGCAGGCAGGAGAGGCTGGCAGGACTGAAAGAGTAAGCATAGCAACTCAGGGTGGCAGCAAGCCACCTCCTGCTCAAGCACTTGCTCGTCTTGCCCCAAAACATCATCAGGAACACGGCCACCAGCAGGCAACCTGGCCATCTGCATGGGGCTAAACCTCCAGAGCCCAGTCAAGGAGCGCATGCAGCCCCTGGGGCAAGTGACAGGGAAGGTACATTGTGTTTTCCAGCTGGCTACTGCCTTCTGGGCCCACAGAATCTTTGCTCTATAGAAGAGGCTGCCTCCTCTCTTCAACAAACACTTGTGGGTGAGCTGCCTTGAAGAGGAGTCCCACTGTTACAGCTTTCTGCATAGAAGCAAGGGTCAGGAGTGGGAAAGAATGTTTGTCCTGTTTTCAGCCACCTAGGTAGAAGCCACTGGTTTGCTGCGTGCAGGTGATGCAGCTGGTGCAGTTCCTCATTGAACACTGTGGGGAACTCTTCAAGGAGGAGAAGATGGCTGGGTTTGCCAGCTCATTGGCCAAATAGTCTCCATCAACAGGAGCAGAACAAGCAGAAATCAGAGGTACATGAGGTCTACAAACAGCGTGACAATAAAAGGCTCCACCCTCAGAAGGTGGGACCGCTGCCATAGGGACAAGCAAAGTCATCCACCAGCCTGCAGCTCTGCGAAAGCGCAGAGTGAGGCTGATGCAGGTTGGCCATCATGCTTTTGTGTATTGTCAGAGGTACATGAGGTCTACAAACAGCGTGACAATAAAAGGCTCCACCCTCAGAAGGTGGGACCGCTGCCATAGGGACAAGCAAAGTCATCCACCAGCCTGCAGCTCTGCGAAAGAGCAGAGTGAGGCTGATGCAGGTTGGCCATCATGCTTTTGTGTATTGATCCCACCAGAACTGGCTCAGCTGATCAAACCCATCCAAGGGATCTGCCTTTCAGAGCTAAGGCAGCAAATGGGCAGGCATGTACTTGCCAGCTGTTAAGTTCTACTTTTCCATTGCAGCTGCTTCCAGTTGCTCCCAAAAGCAAACACCTGAAGACCTCATCCAAGGAGAGGAGGCAAAATGACGTAGCTCTGTTTAAGAGCAGAATTGGTTCATGTGTTTCACGGCTTTCCCTGGCTGACAGTACTACTGAATGGGGAGTTTGGCAGGATTTTCACAAGCAAACAGAAAGCGAAAACCAAGCTGTGGAGAGGGAAGTGACAGACACCCAGACAGGAAGAGGAGAAAAGTGTGAAGGAGAGCTCTCAGGGATGGGCGACTAAGGAAATCCAAGCAGGCAAGAAGAACGAGGAGCCCAGGTGTTTAGCAGACTCTGCTGTCCATCTTTCGAAGCTCTGAACACTGCTCTGAGCATAGGAAATATTCCGGGGCGCACAGAGAAGGCCCCAGGCAGGAAGCACGCACCTGCCCTTGGGAGAACGTGTATGTCAGGAGAAACGTACCACTGCAACCTTGGCAGCTTTCGTTTTGCACTTGAAGCTTTGTTTGTGCAAGGCTGAGCAGATGCCCCAGCAAGGTCACAAGACTCACAGTTTTGAGCACCTACAGAAAGAGACAAAGTCCCACCTTTCTGTTCATGTTAGCTGGCAATCCCAGCACTGGTTGGCGTTGGCTGAATCCCAAAGATGCAGCAAGGAGTTGCTCCGAGTAGCTGCAGACACTGAAATACTGACACTTCTTCAAACACTCATATTTCACCTGGAAGAAAAAAATGTAACCCAAACAATAAAAACATAAGTGTGCTTTGCCTGAAAACCTGTGATTTTAGCAAGGGAGAGTGAGGAGTGCTGCTGCTGCTTGGATTTTGGAAAGTACCCCGTCACAGTTGCCCATGAGCTCCCTGCCAAGCTCTACTGCCTGGCAAGGGGTCACTGCACGTCTCTGTCAACTTGCAATGCTCTGAGGAGCATGGAGAAGGAGCTAAAGCTGCCAGTAAGGGTTCTCTCTCCCAGGCCAGGAATGACCCCCTGACGTATGGGGGACAAAGTCACGCCTGTGCCTGCCCTCATGGTTTCACCAGTGCTTTCTGGCTGCCTTTGTAGGCGCCGATTTGGTTTGGCTGCTTGGATTCCCCAGATGAGTTCTCATGCCTGGGTTTTGATGATCACAACGCAGTCTGAGCACCACCTCAGTGGAGGTGAGGAGAGAGGCACTGACCCCATCTGCTCTGGCTGGCAGATTTCACTCACACACCACTTACCTGGAGCAGCCCCACACTGCCCTCAGACCCATCACACCCCTCACAGCAGACCTTGCTGGGTCACTCATCAGCTCCATGAGCAAATGCCCACCAGCTGGCACATCTGCCCAGGTGGGGAGCTGGCCTGTGAACGTCAGATTATACAGAGTGTGTTGTGCCTGGAGGGCATATCATCTGTACAGCATGTTCCACCCTACAAAACCCACCAGATTTTATTTATAACTACTCATTCTTGGCAGCAAGATTCTGAACCAACTTTCTCAATACACAAAGGGAGTGCCTATTGCAGCTCTTTGGTCAGTGCAAGCACTTGTATGCAGCACACAGCCAGAACACCCTTTCTTGTATTTCTAGTTCAAACATAATTAGCTTGCAGTTTCCATTAGGTTAATAATTCCAGATCAGCTACATCAAAAATGCTGTTCTTACTTCTCCTGCAAATGATATCTCTCTGAACTGCTGCAAACACACCCCTTTCTGTCAGTCATAACTGGAGTTCTGAAACCTGCTTCTCCCAAAGCTCCAAATACTTCAATAGCCTCTACTGTTTGGATACTTGAGGCCTGTATGAGGTCTAAAGGGGTTGGGTTTCTTTCAGAAGAAAAAATACAAGTCCCAGCTACAACAGAGGAAAGAAATTGCATGGCTGATCTGCAGGTCTTGCCATGACTGTGCAGGAGTCATCAGAACATGGAAATTCAGCTGCAACTCTCCTAGCTGGAGTCTGAAGGGTTTGAGGGACAATGCCATCTTTTCTTCACGGGCAAAGCATTTCTAGATACCCTCAGCAATTGCTGTCCTGAGTAATTAAACTCCTAACTGATAGGAGGACCATGGCAAAACTGAGGAGTTTTAGATAAAAAATCCCTAAATAATTTTGGAAAAAAAAAAATCCCTATGCACTCAGAAATCCCTAAGCATCAGATGCTGAGATCTTAGCGTGATCTTTCTCACCATTTCTCTGCCATTCGTTTATCTGCCTCTGTTGTTAATTGAGAACAGAGGATCAGCTTTTGGTTCAGAGTTACTAACTGGAGTCAACGGTTCTGTTGCACACAGCTGTTTGCTAGTGTTTTATACGGACTTACAGTCTCTGCTAAAACATTACAAACATTGCAATACAAAGTTGTGACTGATTCTCATTTCTGTAGCATGGGTGTCCCAATGAACATTGCAACCAAAACACTTAATAAATAAAGGATTATTTACATTCCATTAGGAAATTGTAGCAGGCATCCCAGCTGTTTGCAAACAAAGCTGTCTTGAATCTGAGTGCTGAGAGTGTGGTTTGTTTGTATTCAGACTGAATGACAAATACATGCTTATTTACTTTGCCTTTGCTGGAATACTTTGCATGAACTCTCTGCAGTTCTTAACATTTCTTCATATATATTCTTTCTAAAATTTTTTACTATTTCTTTCCAGAAATAAAGTGTCAAAAATATATCTGGCCAGACTCAGTATTTGCATGAGTCCCTTCCCTTCCCTTCCCTTCCCTTCCCTTCCCTTCCCTTCCCTTCCCTTCCCTTCCCTTCCCTTCCCTTCCCTTCCCTTCCC
>NW_010415556.1:9519-24025 GCF_000710305.1 Buceros rhinoceros silvestris
TCCCTTCCCTTCCCTTCCCTTCCCTTCCCTTCCCTAAACCTCAAAAATCAAGTTATAATATAAAACATGTAATGATTAGGTTCCTTGGTGATCCTTGTAGGTTTATATTCGGTATTCTAAGCAGCAAGGCTTTAGGATTTTCCATCACTTCTAAAAGGTAATCTCACTGACTGTCATGCAAAACCCAGTAACTACTTTGCCAAGTGAGATCCATTGTGAGGTTTGCTTTATATTATTTTTATTTTATAGGTGTTCTGGTGGCATGAGTTAATTTCATAACACCATTAAATTTTAATTTGGTTACAAAAGGGGTTACAGACAGCTGTATCTTAGAAAGCTGGATCTAGTTAATTTTTGCTCTGAGAGGGTAGCTGGAGTTTGAGAGTTGCTTTGACTGACACTACACGATCTGTCAGGTTTTTCTAAAATACATGTCATTTAGCTGATGACACGGTTTTTGCAATTCCTCCTTCTGAGTCAAAAAGTAACATCTTCACTAAATAATTCATAGAAACAGTCTCTTATCGCGTAACTAGCTTATTCAGCACAAAGATCTGGAAGGGTAATTCGCTAAAAGGCAATGCACTGGAGAATGGAACTAAAACCCTCTTTAATTAACAGTAGCATTGTTAATTCCAGAAGAAATCACAGAAGGATCAATAGGCTGACTTGGCATACTCAGGAGTTTTGCCTTTATCAGTCTTGAAGACAAGACAGCAAGAACTAAGGCCTCCAGGCTGTGCTCCACTGGTATTCCTGAGCCAATCTCTCTGATTAGACGCTGATAAGAATGCTATGGAAGCTTGCCTGTTAATACTGGTTACGAAGCACCCTTTTGATTAAAGCACTTTATTGAAATTTGGGGGGTTTTGTCTTGATTTAGAGGGCTAGCTGGCATAGCACCAATCCTTGCGGATGCACAAAGTGCGGTGTCACAGCCATTTCCTTCACCTGGCAAAGGGCCCAGCGGGAACTTCGTGGTTTGAAACCCATCTGGCAACTAAACACCACGCAGCCGCTCGCCAGCTCCCCTCTCCATCCTGGGGGGCGGTGGTTGCGGGGGGAGGAGGGGGGAGAAAAAAAAAGGTAAAAGTGAAGCCATGTTGGTTAAGATAAGGCGAGTTTATTTAACAACACAAAGAGAGAGAGAAAACAATAGCAATAACAACAATAAAGTGATATACTATACACTGCTCACAGCTGCTGCACCACACCAAGGTGTGCTGCATCAAGCTGAGTCGCACCATGACACTGTTTGAAACTGAGCATCCTGGCCACTAGCCCCGCCTTATATGTAGTGGGTGTGACATCAGTATGGTATCAAATATGCTGTTGGCTGGTTTGGTCCAGTTATCCTGGCTGTGGAAGTTAACCCTATCCTAGCTCACCCAGGACAGGGAGGCATGTTGTTCAGCATCTCTTTCACGGTGGTGGTTGAAATGCACCTTTCACAACTTGGGCCAACTTTTGCTTTCCTTTCCTATGGTGTAAAACTTGAATAACTGATCAGTAACTAATGCAATTATTGCCACATGACACTAAACAAAACTGTAGCACAGGGAGCTTAAAGTTCAGAAACAGGAGAGTTTAGAAGGATCACTTCGCTAAAGACAGTGAATTTCAGGAATATTTCTTTCCAGCGCAGAATGCTGCATTCAGGCAGAATAATTCACCAGTGACTGTAAAGAAAGTGAGCAGATTCTCGGCCATATTTCCAAAAATCTTTTCATTGGCCTTCTTAAAAAGCTGATAACTGACTACGAATCAACTTTGCATATTGTCTAATATGTTCCTTTTTAATACATACGTATTTCCAAGATACATGCACAGTTACTCAGGCGCACGCATGCCAATCCGATGAATTATTTTGGATAGCAAATTAATGATCATTTGATAGTCACTTGCATAGTAGCCAAATGAAAAAAGCTATCACTCAGAGAAAAAAGTGTTTCAAAATTCGATTAGATTTTAATTAATAAGCAGATTTCTGCAGGCCGAGTGTCAGATGGCCACAACTGTATCACAGTGGCTTTCATCACCAATATATAATATATATGAAAATTCCAAATATTTTTTCCACTGAATAGAGCATTCTAAAAAAGTATATCTTCATATCAATTAAAAAAGACTTTTTAATCTCAATACCATTTTATTAAAATGTGTAATCAGTTTTTCTGATCACAATCCACTATGGAATAAGCGGGGCAAATAGAACTGTTGAGTGTTTTGGCAAGAACATATTTCAGCACTGTTATTTTTAAACCAATGTCCAAATCTCAGAACCACAAAGTGTACACAGAGTGGAAAATAAGTGTTATTACCACAATTCCTATACATTTTCCCAGTCGCAAAGGACTTTGGTTTTCCTTGGAGAATTGTAAAGTTGAAGTTGAACTTGACAGCATTTTCTCTTTGGTCCAAACTGGTTTACCCATCTCTGGAAGATAGTTGGAAACTGAAGAAGGAAAATAAATATCAATATGAAATAAAAGTAACTGAGTAATTAATCTCTGGATTAACTACTGCCAAGTTGTATGTTAAATTAATTCACACTTAACAGTTGTAAAACAAGATTAGAAGTATTTCTGGATGTTAACCGACCAGTTCATCCACAAGTAATTGAGCTCAATTTTGTTCAACTGGCAACAGTGCAAAACAGCTTTCCCTTCTGCAGAGTTTTTTTAAAGGACTCATTCCCTTTTTGTTTCCCACAGAACAACTGGGGAGCTTTTAACCGTCTTCCAAGTCAAACTGGAAAACAAAGCATGTGAGCATAGCACTCGTTTACATTTCTTCTCAGATTCTTCTCTTTATTCTTTAGCCCTCTTTTCTGTCATCCTTCTTATTTGGACCATCCTTGATGCAAATTTACCAGTGGAAGCACAGTTCTGCAAGGGACTGAAAATCCCTTGTTCAGAAAAAAAAAAAATAGCATAAGTTCTATTTAAAATTCAGGCTAGATAAATAGAAAAAATGTGTAAATCTCCATAATAGAGTTTAAGAAGTGTAAGGTGAGGACAGCTCAGCTAGGATGGCAGACTAGAGGCCTTGTGAAGACAAACTGAAAAGGATGAGACTTCATTTCAAAGCAAAATCCTAAGGAAGTATGACTGAGATGTTTGAAAAATTGTGAAAAGATAAATTGAGTGCAAAACCTTATTTGTGAGGTCTTGCAATCCTGGAAGTAAGGGAATATTGCTGACAGCAGAAAGATCAGCTGGAAATAAAGGTAGATCCAAAATACTTCTTTACAAAGTAAATTATGATCTGGAATTTGTTTTAATGGAAGCTGTGAAGAAAGATAATAACAACAGATTCAAAAACATATTAGACAAATTCATGGGAAACACTTCTGTAGAGAGATACTACAGGGGATGGTCAGGGATGTATCTTCTAATACTCTTAATACAACAACTGTCAATACTGGCAAGGTGTAAAAGGAGACACTGCAGACAATAGGTAGGGTCTTTTGCTCCCCTTAAACACCATGTGTCACTGTCGTTCTCACAGGTGAGTGGAGGGAGAGGGACTGCTCATCCAAGTCTGTTGGAACCATATGTTATTGTGATCCTATGATGCTTAATCAAATTTGTCCTTCTATGAGGTTCCCATTTTTACTCACTGTAAGTACTGATAGGCCACAATAAGGTCTCCCCAAAGCCTCCTCTTCTCCAAGCTCAGCCTTTTCTTGTAGAAGAGGTGTTCCAGCTCTCATTCATGCAGCTCCGTCTTGCCTCTCAGTACTCTTGGACAGTGACTTATGTGCTTCCATATAATTTTTCATCCTTACTCAACTGCTATGCACTGAGGCAGGCTAGCTTTTATACAGCTTTCTTTTGACCACACAATGAGTTTTCAAGTGACAATAATACATTTTTGGAGGGAAGAAAGCCACACAGGAATTTCCTGGATTAAAATTATTATTTTTCTGGCGTTTTGTGTGGTTTGGGGTTTTTTTTTGTTGTTGTATTTTGTTTTGTTTTGTTTTGTTTTTAAAAGAAGGTAAGCTGTGTGTTGAATTCAAATTCTTCACGGAATAGCTATAGAACTTCAGACAATTGAAATAAAGTAATTTTAATGAAAAACTTGAATGTTCTCTTTAATAACCTGTCAGAATTCTTCCTCAAAGTTCAAAATTATTTAACATATTTAATAAGCTTGCTCAGGAAAGTCATAACTACATAACTCATTTTCCATCCTTCTTCAATGACCTTAATGAGTGCAGAAATTGCAAGTAAGTCCTATTATTACTACTGTCCAGTATCAAATAAGAACACCTCACAACACTCCACATAGCCATAGCTTAATCTCAGTCAGCAGTCCTACGGTCAAATTATCTTAAATAGAAAGTCTTCTGCGTTTCCTTGTTCCGAAGAAAAAACACCAGAGACTATTGGTTGATCAGTAGGTGGCATAGATTATTCCTGTCTCTCCACTACAGTCACGGGGCTTTATACAGTTCCTATTAACACCAATAAAAGCTTTTTCTATCCGCCACTATGGAAGAAGTATTGGGGTGGTATTTGGTAATAGGGGGCCTTATTGTGGAGTCCCAGTAATTTATAAATCATTGCTATTGAACAAAACTAACAGAAAATGTCATCCCACAGCTCTAATGGCTTTCCAGCAGTTGGCCAACAATTTGCTTCATGGAGAAAAGAGCTAAACAAATAAGTCCCACACCTGCAGTAGCTTTAACATCCTGTCCTATCCAATTTGAAATATTTTAACTATTTTTGTTTCCCCTTTCAGTTATTACCTTACAAAGATGATAGGTGATTACCAGGCTGAATGCAAACAGCTGCATTTTCTCCCTCATGTTATCTGCCACTGGGTAAACAGGCAAATTAATAGAGTAACATCCTTCCATGAGGGGAAAGCTGCCATCTTTTGCCATATAGCTGCATCCCCGTCTTGCCTGAAGATTCTGTCTCCTACTTGCTTCATAATAGTCAGATATTAATGAGGAGTACAAATCTCAGTCTATTTACTGCACCAAAACTTCTGGTTGAATGGTTTTTCTGCCTGTCACATGGCAACTTGCACATGAATTTTTTTAGTTATTTCTTTTTTGTCTCGGGACTAATCAAGTGCTGATGAAAATGACAACATTAAAGTCCCAGAGATACCTGATTCCTTAATCATGCTGAGATGCCTGCTTGTGTCCCTTAGAATGCTCAGATCTGTTAACTTTTACTGTTAGAGTTAACTGTTAGTTAACTTTTACTGTTACATCAGCTACTGTTAGAGTAGCTGATGTCTCCCAGCATGAACGAATGAAGTAGTTAAGGAAAACAGGAATAGAGCTAGAAGAATTTTATTCACATGGGCATATATGATACTTTGGAGTACTGTGCTTCTCAGCAAGGAGAGATGACATTGTCTCATCAAGGTTAGGTTCAGCACCTAATGGGAATGTAGCTCCATTGTCCCTAGCAAATTCCATGCAAGGAGAAGAGAGACTGTAGAGGTGAAGGAGGCTTATTATGCATGCTACCAAGCCCTTTGCACCAACTAAGACACTTCCTTTAACACCTCTCCTTTATAAAGATATTTAGCTTAATATACCATTGAGATCTCCTTAGTAGAGGCAGCATAAACCGAATGAGCTGCAGGAGTGTCTTTGTTCAGGAAATCAGAGAGCAGAGCAAACTACCTGGAGATTTACAGGAAACAAAACTACTGTTAAAGTCATGTAATCAGGAAGGTATTGTAAGATGAAAGGACATGTTCCTCTTTGTCATGCATTAAGGAAAAGAATAGGAAAAAGGTTCCTCTGCCTTCTTTTTTCTTTCCCCCCATCTCTTTCAAGTCTCTAAAACAGAGTTTACAAGGTTTGTAGAGGCTCAGAATTCGCTCCTTACTGAGCTCAGCTCTTCAAACAAATCAATGATGAATGCACTGAGACTCCACTGCTTCTTGCTTGTCTTGACTGCTCAGCCACTCTGGGGCTTTCTGAATTTCAAGACAATCTTTTGTTCATTTTCTCCAGCTAAATCACTTACCTAAGAAAGGCTATTAACTCTTCCTAAAAGTATTTCCTTTTTTGGCTCCTAGGCTCCTCAGTCAAGAGAGCAAAATAGGTGTAAACTTGATTATTTTCCCGTTTTTCATCCTTCAACAGAGTACACATCCCTTCTATTACCATTAGGACAGCTTACCAGACAGGCCTTTCTTCATGTCCTCATACTGCCTCAGTATCTTAAAACCCACGCTCCGTAACAGATAGCACTACAGAGGCGTCGCTTTTTAGGTAGAATTTTCTTAGTCCAGCAGTCTCCAGTCAGAAGGGCACAAAACAAGGAGAGCGTATAATGAATTTATATCTTTCCTTTCTGTTATTAACAGCAAGCAAACTGTGGTTTATTTATACTATATTTATATACGAGCAGATCACTGGGAAGTTCTCTTGCATGTTTCCACCTGAATTAGTTGCAAATTGCGTGCTAAGTTTTCTAAATTAATCTGAACCAGATAAGCAGAATTGCTTAAAATAGACAGGAAACATTCAAGGGATAAGTATATCCCCACCACCCATGTGTCATTTTGACTCACAGCCCCAGCAAAGAAAATGCTGAAGTCAGTGAGAACCTTTCAAGTGACAAAAGCGAGTTTTACATTTGCCCATCTGAGCTAGAAGAAGAGCAGACCCTTCAACCCATGTCTTCAGGTCCATATTAGGCAAAATCAGGAGGACAAGGTTACCCTCTTAGTGGCTGAGGGAAGGGATGTGGATGTTTTTAACCTGGACTTTAGTAAAGCCTTCAACACTGCTTCCCACAGCATCCTCCTGGAGAAACTGACTGCTCTGGCTTGGATGAGTGTACTCTTCGCTGGATAAAAAGCTGGCTGGGTGGCCGGGCCCAGAGAGTGGTGGTGAATGGAATTAAATCCAGTTGGTTGCTTGAAGGTAGTGGCACTCTACAAAGGGATCTGGACAGGATATATTGGTGGACTGAGGCCAGTTGTATGAAGTTCAACAAGGCCAAGTGTCGGGTCCTGCACTTGCATCACAACAACCCCAATCAACGCTACAGGCTTGGGGAAGAGTGGATGGAAACCTGCCCGGCAGAAAAGGACCTGGGGGTGTTGGTTGACAGCTGACTGAATATGAGCCAGCAGTGTGCCCAGGAGGCCAAGAAGGCCAACAGCATCCTGGCTTGTATCAGAAAAATTGTGCCCAGCAGGAGCAGGGAAGTGATTGTCCCCCTGTACTCGGCACTGGTGAGGCCACATCTTGAATACTGTGTCCAGTTTTAGGCCCTTCATTTCAAAAACAACGTTGAGGTGCTGGAATGTGTCCAGAGAAGGGCAACGAAACTGGAGAATGGTCTAGAGCACCAGTTTTATGCGGAGTGGCTGAGGGACCTGGGGTTGTTTAGTCTGGAGAAATGGAGGCTCAGGGGAGACCTCATCACTCTCTACAACTACCTGAAAGGAGGTTGTAGAGAGGTTGGGGTCGGTCTCTTCTCCCATGTAGCAAGTTATAGGACGAGAGAAAATGGCTGGGGGAGTCTTAGATTGGATATTAGGAAAAATTTCTTTACAAGGAGGGTGGTCAAGCATTGGAACAGGCATTCCAGGGAGGTGGTGGAGTCCCGTCCCTGGAATTATTCAAAAGACATGTAGATGTGGCACTGAGTGACATGGTTTAGGGATCCTGGTAGTGCAGGGTGAATGGTTGGAGTCAATGATCTTAAAGGTCTCTTCCAACCAAATTATTCTGTTTGGTTTTCTTTTTTTTTTTTTTTTTCTGTTCTGACACATAGAACACCTCACAGCGATCCAAGGGGATGGTTACATGGGGCATTGCACGTGTGGGATATGTCGGACTTCCAAGGAGCCCCATTGTTCTCTCTCAGAATTGCTGTGCATTGCAGGATAATCTGGCAGGTAGCAGTCTATCCTGTCATTCGGGTTCCCTTCCGTCTGCTGCTGCCTTGGAGTGAAAGTTTGGAGATTGTCAGCTTATAGTGCACTGCTCAGCTCCTGAGTAAGTTGTCTTGGGTACAATGAAAATAGTGCAATTGTGTTTGTTTACATCTTCTCTGAATATGGCCACAAACTATTAAATCACATTTCCCTATGTGGCCTTAACAAGTACAAACTGTGGGACTGTGTCTGCATGAAGTGGACTAAAATTCTGGCATCATACTGAATGAAACTAATCAGGCTGATGTTTTTGCTAAACCTATGGGTGTAATGAAGCAAGAGAGAACACAGAATTGCTCCTAACAGTGCTTTTATAGGGGATTGGCTCCTCAGCCCTATGGTCCTTTTGAAAATGTAGTTAAATTCACACAAATAGCATTCTGCATATGATTAACCAGGAAGCCTGTAAATGAAATGCATTGCAATGTTTCCACAACCTGGAGGTGCTACATAAAGTGAACAAGCATCTGTAAATATGAATTTTGTGTTACTGAAAGACTCATAAATCAATCCAAAACTCAGTCTTATTTTTCACAAATCCAGTTATATGGTAGATTTTGGGTTCTCACTATCATTTAAAAATTATAGAGGTCTGATAAAACTTACTGAAATCAACAGATAAAGTCTGTTCCCATTAGCTCTCTCTAATACTTCTCTCTAAATTGAAGAGATGTGGATCTGATGGGTGGACTGTTTGGTGGATGTGGACTTGGTTGGATGGTTGCATTCAGAGGGTAGTGGTCGATGGCTTGGTGTCTGGATGGAGATCTGTGACAAATGGTGTCCTTCAGGGATCCATATTGGGATTAGCTCTGGTTTGTGTTTTCATCAGTGACATAGATGGTGGGATCAAGTGCACCTTCATCAAGTTTGCAGATGACATCAAGCTGAGTGGTGCAGTTGAAACTCCTGAGGGACATAATGGCATCCAGAGGGACCTGGACAAACTTGAGAAATAGGACCATGTGAACCTCACAAGGTCCAACAAGGCCAAGAGCAAGGTCCTGCACCTGGGTCAGGGCAATCCCTGCTATCAACACAGGCTGGGGAATGAAGGCGTTGAGAGCAGCCCTGCCAAGAAGGACAATGGTGTGTGAAAAACTGACCATGAGCTGGCAATGTGCACTTGCAGCCCAGAAAGCCTGGGTACAATTAAGAAGAGTTTCACCTCCCCCTCTACTCTGCCCTAGCAAGTCCAAATCTGGAGTACTGTGTCCAGTTCTGGGCTCTCCAGTTCAAGAGACATGAGGACCTGCTGGAGAGAGTCCAGTGGAGGGCTATGAAGATGATTACGGGACTGGAGCATCTGTCTTACAAGGAAGGGATGAGAGACTTAGGTCTGTTTAGCCTGAAGAAGAGAAGACTGAGAGGGCATCTTGTTAATGCTTATAAATACCTAAAAGGTGGGTGTCAAGAAGGTGGTGCCAGAATCTTTTCAGTGGTGTCAGAATCTTTTCAGTGGTGCCTAGCGACAGGACAAGGGTCAACGGGCACAAACTGGAAGTTCCATTTGAACATAAGGAAAGCCAGCCATGAGCTGTGTGCAGGAAAATGAAACGGTAAGATCACTCAGAAGTTACTAACTCAGAAAACTTCCCTGAGCTCAGTACCTCGTACAACCAAAATAAGAAGCAATACCAATTCTCATGCCTGAGACCTCTCACACATTAGCATGCTCCATTCAGAGCCGTAACACTCGTTGTTATAGAGAAGACATATGATGAATATCTAATTCAGAAAGCTGACAGAGGCAAAATTGTCTGGAAACTAGAAAACTAGGATTTGCTTAGCCACGTAACATTTGAGCTGAATCAAAGAGATTTGGTTCCTCAAATCAGCTAAAGCTTACAGATGTTACAGCTTACTGTCTCTCCTCTGGAGTTACAGTTTCAAAGAATTTTAGCTGCTGTATCCACTTTTCATAGCTGATGTGATAGGTACTGTAACGTCCAGTGTATTTTTTCAGTGACTGAGCCATCTGCAGAGAAAACACTGCGTAGACAGCTGGAAGGGCCAAGGCTAAGCAGACAGACCCTCACACAATGGCATTCATTTTAGGTTGAATCTAACTAGCGTGTTTGAACTCCCTTTCTCCCAGTTGAGATAAGATCTTTTTTTTTTTTTTTTGAAGACACAGAGAGGAAGACAAATATTCCTAAATTTCTCCAGTAAAGGCAACTTGTTAGATCCCAGATGTCAGCTTTCATCTCAGCTGCTGTCTGTTATGAGCACACCTCACTCTGGGATGAAGTGTTAGGGTTACAATATCAAACATGTATAAAGGGTATGGGGGAAGGCATCATGTGGTTTCTTTCTTGTTAATTCAAGTACTTGTTAACCCAGTACTAAATGAGGAGGATTCCTGCAGGGCTTAACAAAGTAGAAAAGGATGTACTTTCCTATGGTAGAGGAACAAACAGCCCCAGCTTCTCAAGTCCTAGACCTCACTAACCTGGCTTCCTATTTTCCATGCGATTCCCTTTCAGTTGAGTGTCAAATAACTATTCCTCCTGCCAAGGCTATACAGGTTGAGGCTATACAGTTCCTATAGGTCAGCCTAAGGGAAGAGTAGAAAAGATAATGGTACCAAACAGTAGGAACAGAGAGGAAATATGCACAGGGATTTCTATAATTCCTGTTTTCTTCAATGCTTTCTGACCACCAAAAAGGAAGATGTTCCCATTTTCCTAGTTTCACCAGCGATCCTCCACTTGCTTCCCTTCGCACGTGTTCAGATGCTGGAAAATCCCATACTTTCTGCTACAAAACACAGTGAATAAAGGAAGTTATAATCAGAGGCACTTCTCTTCCTTAGTCCTTTTTCTCAAGGAAGTGTGTCACCAGGAGGGACATTTGGTGTCCTATGCCTTGTCCCCTATCTGGTGTGCAGGCAATGTCTCTCCTGCCTGTGGGAAGTGTTGGTTCACTTTGCACTAAGTCAGGTACAATGTTCCCACGAGGGGTCTTTCTCTCCGTTCCCAAATTTTTGCCTTAATGTTTCCAAAGACTCACACTTGTGAGTGTGAAAGGAAGTCAGGTTTCTTATATGTATCAAACAGCCACTGTAAGAACATCCGAGATTTGAAGGGATAACAATGAAAATCTACTTTAAGTCTGGAGTTACTTACATGGTCAAATTTGATTATTTTAAAGAAGTCCAATTCCTTACTGTTCTGAAAATTGAAGGTCTTTGGAGGTTGTGTGCAAAGCTGTACTAAACGTGTAACACAGTACCACATAAACAGATAAACCAAAGCTAAATTAGGCAGGTCTGGCAGGTTCTTCCATTAAAATAAATGTCTTAATAATTACTTTTAAATTAACATGTTTCCCAGCACATTTTATAACTCCCTAGCAACACTTTTTTGTTACAGCTATCTCTGCTTCCAGGTTCTTACTGTCAACGAAGTGCAGATAAAGCAGGAGAGAAAACAGAGGGTACCAAAGTCAAACGTTTTGTGGATAGCCAGTGCACCACCATGCACAATCATGAAAGAAAGTAACTTTTTTGCTCAGTGTTGGAAGGAAAGCTCTCATCATATTCCATCCACATCCTGGCTGAGTCTTCTTTCTCTACAAGAAATAATGTGCAAAAAACAAGTTTATGAAACTGAGAGAATAGATGACATGAACTGAAAGTACACTAACAGTTTTGTCTGATAGGAATGGTAATACTGTTATTTGTCTTTCTGTATTCTCATGGAAACCACGATGTCTATGTGTAATCTGACAATATATAAACACAAAAGTCAAAAAGCATACATTAATGAAAGTTTCTGATTGTGTCATTTAAATGTGGTCATGGCCAAGAGATTAACTCCTATACAGCACAGACAAACAAATTCCAAATTCCAAGTGTTTTGGATGTCCTTTTAGTAACTTACATTTGATTCTATGTTTGATTTTTTATCTTCATAAACAAAAATGTTAGCAGTAATAGTAACATTGAAAGCATCTGTCTTTCCTAACTCTCCAGTAATGTAAAGTGAAGTTCACCAGTAACTGAAAAACAACAGATTTAAATAATGTAGATAGTAACAGGGAATATGTAACGAAGCAGGGAAGGATCCTACAGAATTATTTAAAGTTAGGTGACAAAAACCAGGACTTTTTTAGAGAAAAGTTTATATTTCAAACCTATCAGAGATTTGAAAAGAAAACAACTATGTGAGATTATTTTGCAATACAGTTTCTAGATCTTATCTTCACACGCCTTTAAAAACATGTTAGAAAAAGAAAACTGCATGTGCACGCAGTCAGTTTAGACTCCAGCTTTTGAATTTTCTCAGTGTAGCTCCAACAGAAAGGAGGCAAGTAATATAAAAAAATAATAGTGGCATCTTGAAAAAACGTCATACAACAGCAATTCTAGGGGTTTTGGGGTGGATTTTTTTAGGTGAATATACGGAAAATAATTCCTGTAGGCTGTTAATATGGAGTCCGTTCAGGGAAGGAGACCTTTGATAAAGTCAGAAAGACCAACTGGAGCAGAAAGAAACATGATCATTTAATGTAAATTCATTTATTGACCTGTAAGTGAAGGAGAGAGACTTGCCATAGCATGCTGATATGTATCATTTCAGTTTGTTTGCAGAAAGAAAAAACAAATTTTGTTATTCTTTTACCTGCCAGTATTTTAAGTTGTTATTGTATTTCAGAGTATTTTGCTTCTATGCCTGTCACTGGATTAGTTATCCCTAGTGATGACAGAGCTGTTCCATGTTTGACATCCAACATCTTTCTAACAGTACTTTGAAGAATGAGTCACATCAATCCTGTATGAGATGATCAGTCAGTTTGACAAATACAGCCCATCTACTCAATGAGTGTCAGAGACTCAGTCCTCTAAAACTCTGGTCTTAACAGCTGTAGTCAAGTTTAGAGTGAAGGTCATAAATCTTCCAGGGCTGAGGTAGGACTAGATCAAACTCCCTGTGAAAGCCTCATAGTCTTTCAGGACAGGACTTGGACCGGATCCAAAATCATACTGTGTAGTTCAACTGAATGAATGAAACACAATGTTGATTTGCCAGCTGTTACATTAGAATCCAAGCTTTTAATTCTTTGTTCACAAATCACTTTCTTCATGCAGGAGGGACTGCGGGATTGTTCCATTTAACAGTCAGAAACTCAGAACCTGCAGGGAGCTCTGTTGCACACAATGCAAATACTAGGTATAAATACCAAATACATTGCCAAGTATGTAAATCAAACACCTTCAGGAGTTTTAGAAAGTAACATAGTCTTAAGACTAGCAATCATATTCTGCAATGAAGTGCATACAAAACATCCATACGTACATATTTATGCACAAATACATATGTTACAGTGAGATATTTCAGTCTGCTCTTGGTTTGCTAAGACTTGGCTTCTATTTGTCTATTTCAATTTTGAATTGAAAAAAGTGTTAACGTAGAATTCTCTCGCCTTCACCTATCCAGTATCCTGAATTATAACTGCCCATGCCCAGTCTGGCATCTTTTAAAATGAGCACTCTAAATTGCTGAAAATGCGACAGAACCTAGAGCAAAGATTTGTGTAGGCAGGGAAACATGACTTGAAGGCAGATAACGGTGTTGAAATGCAGCTGCCATTTCCAAATGCAAAAATTTGAAAATAATCCTTCGCTTACCTGCCAGAATGATTTGGATGAAAGGAGAGGAAAAATTGTTGCTTCTACAGTAAGTGAAGACCTGAGATAAAGGCCTGAGCTCTTAGCTTTTTAGTCTATTCCTAAAAATGTGGCATTAGAGAGTAAAAATGAACTCCAGGAATTAGATGTTTTAGTCACATGGACAGTCATTTGGATCTTGACTAATTGCAAGGATTGCAAGGATTGCAAGGTTAGGTCCTGAAGAGTGCCATTGTCATTGTATTTGATTCAGTTAGCAATGCCACATTATATAGACTGTATGTGATAATTAAATCCCCTTTCACAACTGCATGTGGCTAGATACGACAATAGCAGCTGAATGAAGGCAGAGAAGGAAACTGATTATTAGATATATGTATTTAATATTGCCATGGTTCTTAAATTATTAAAATAATCACCTTTAAAAACAAGAAGGCATAATGTTCTTAATTAAAAAAAAATATAATAGAGGAGTATTCAAACTCATTTGCATGAGTTAGGATGATCAGACTTCCAAAATCCCTTGCCATATCTCATTTTCTAAAAGAAAGAATTCCAGGAATTATTTTCTTCTCTTCCTTTGGTACTTTCTTGATATATAATTAGTGCAGGCAATATAGTACTTTCATTCCTGACACTTAGGACTCCCTTTTCCATTGAATACAAGAATGTAAATGGAAATGTACTGACAGAATAATTATTAGGGAGCTCAGCAATTAATACCTGCTGGAAAATTATTTCTTTATTTGAAAATTTGAAAAAGCAGGGAAAATTCAATTTTGCCACATTAACATACAGCAGTGTACCCAAACTCTATCTGTTACTTTTATTACGGCTAACTTTTCATGTGTGAAATCCTAACCCAACTAAACTCAATGACAAAATTTTCTTTAGTAAGATGTAAGATATCATTAACATTTTTTTTTCTAAGTGCTCTTTCCC
>NW_010415556.1:24104-29731 GCF_000710305.1 Buceros rhinoceros silvestris
CTATCATGAGAGCTGTAACATTCCTCAGAGCGTAAAGTGGGTGTAAAATTTCATTAACACCAAAAATATGAGTAAACCGGGTCCAAAATACATCTCATTTGTCATTGCCTCTTACCCAGAGGCAAAATGTGCCTTTGGCTAAACATTCAGTTTAGGCCTGTTGCATTATTTACAAAGTGTTAAGTGTGCAGTTGTAAAGCCAACATCTGAACATAAAAACCACAAATTTAACTAAAAGAATGATAAGATTGCAATAGAGGTAGTCTCCAGATGAAGATTTTATGCCATTTAGTGCATCATTTTCTGTGCCGTCATTGCAGCGTATGCATTAAGATGCAGTACTGAATGTCTTACTATTTTTAAGAAACACCCTCTTCCTCATGCTGTAGATAGATAGAATAGAAACTGCTATTCTTCTTAATTAACATGTGTCCCTGTCACTTCCTTTGCATCTTATGCTGCTGAAAAGACAAAAGCATTCTTTTTCTCTGTTCTATGCCGCTTAAGGTCCTAAAAAATATCAGCATATCCTTTCTCACAACTATTGTCTCTGTTTTACAGAGAACTTAAGCAGAGAAATACAGCTGAAAGTATGGATGTTCTTAGCAGTATTGTGTATGGTACTTGATACTTTTCTAAGCATCTGAATTCTGTTCTAGATCTCCAATGACTATAGTGGGAATTTAGACATCTAGCGCACATACAGACATGTTCTTACAGGCACTGTCATATAAATAATCCAGAACCTGTTGAAGATATGTACTGCAGCCTCAAGCCAGTAAACAAATCTCTTATTTATCCAAGGCTAACCAGACAGACTTGGTGCTCTTTAATATGGCTCTGAAGCCAACACAGAGAGGCAGCAAAACCCTCTGGCAAAAAAAGAGAGAGGTTTTGTGATCTCTCTCTGATTTTGAAGACCATTTCTGAAGATACATTTTGAAGTAACATCACCACTTTCTGTAAGTAGCAATTACTTCTAATACTTGTTCTGAGTGTCTCCAAAACTTCTGCAGTGTCCTGGCATTCACAGACTCATATCTATCTGGGGATAGAAAGGCATTTTTCTATCCAGATATCCTGGGTAAAAATATTACAACTGCAGTGATGAAGACTGCAAAATCAAATCACTAATAAACGACGCAATTACAAAATTAAGTCTGTTTTTTTCAAAGCTGGTAGAAGACACAGATTAGGTCATAGGAAACTAAAACACGTACTTTGCTTTAAGATTTGCATAAATTGTCTTGAGCAAGTAACATAGCAAAAGAAAAAAAAAAAGCAGCCAACAAACAACCCACCAGTTTGTCTTTAAAATGAAGAAAACAGAATCTGTTACCAAATACTTCTAGCAGTAATGTGATCACCTTCCAGTGTGGGCACCAAACAAGACAAGACTCTAATAACAATTTTCACCATGTATGTAGAGGTGAGTCTGTTGTCTTTGGTGATTCATCTTTCTTCATTAAGGTATAAGGATCACCCGGTTTCTCTGCTTTCTACTGACAGACTCAGAATGCAGCGTGAGCCAGCTGTTAATATATAGATAGATACTGGAACTTTGAAACTGTCAGGAGCAATACCGGATGCCAGGTATTATTAGTTAAGAGGTATCACGATTATGTTGGCGATACAGACACTTAGAAACTAAAGTGGAACTACCACAGCAGTGGGCAATAACATTCTCATGCCCATGGACTCAGACATCCCTAGGTATCAATAGGAATAACAATGAGGAATGCCATCTGGTGAGCTCTGAAATGAGCTCTTTATTCATGCTTGGCAGACCTGCAAAAAAAAAAAAAGAAAAAGAAAAAACAAGGGGGGAAGGAAGGGGTGTGGGGAGTATGTAGCCAAAATCTGCAGCTAGATAAGGGCAAGCACAGCAGATGCTGTCACACTTCCCTCATGGGGGTTTGTTTGTCCATCCACTATTTTTCTGAAGAGACTAGAAGCCAGCATTCAAGGGATGCTCTGAAATTGCCAGTGATGCTTTCCTAAGCCTGGTACTTTCAGCAATCAGGTGTTAACAACATATAAATACATGCTGCTGTGAAATAAATTCAGATCCTAGCAGAAGCCAGCTGCAATAATTGAGTTGGAACTAATGCCTTTTGTGATTTCTGTGGGGTAGGCTAAACTAAATGCTTTACAGAGAAGAGAAGGTGCATCAGGGTTATGTGCTTATACATAAGCATAAAAGTTCAGACCACCATAATTTTAAACATTAGTCCTTAGAGCCCAGATAGCTCAGTTCACAAGTACTTAGCACAGCTGATTTGTCAGCTCAAAAGAAAAAGAAAGCTCCTATTGATCCCATTTTCGATTACCAGTAATATAAAACAGATTTACATAGCATCATATAGTTTTACAAAGGGTTTCAAACGAACACACAACACTGAAGCTGTACCCCAGTAAACATAATTTTTGCCATTATTTGTAGAATTCTGCAGGCTTTGTTCTGATCTGACAGCCCGGGACCTAAGCATTTTTTGGCCTTGCCTTGGCCTGAGCTGACCTTGGTTTGCTTTAATAATTGTGGCGTGGTCAACCAACTAATGCCTGTCCTGTTGTAACTACATCACACACAGTAAAGGCCTGACAAACCCATATAGTCATAGTGGGACAAAAACCAGATGGGGCGGTTGGAGGGTGCTCTGCAGCTTTCACGCTTCACCTGGAAACTGAGGAGAAGCAGGCAGACCTTGTTGGCAGAACACATGGAATAACACCAACAAGACCCAAAAATTTTAAGACTGATGAGACATCTCTGTAGTAATTTGAACAACGAGTATATGATTTTGTAACAGGGTTAATGATTTAGACTGTTAAAATATCAATTTGACTAAGAATAAGTATATAGTTCTGGGTATATGGTGTGTTCCCTTCTGCTCATAACATTTGCAGTGTATCAAGACCATTTACTACCAAATCTATGCCCTCCTGGACCAGCACTATCCATTTGATTACAAACACACGAACACATTTCTGTTGAATTAGCCAGAGCATGAAACACAAACCTGATGTTAGATGTATGCTGTTACGCTGGCTTTATGTCAGCTGTGGGAGGACAGAGAATACGTGATAAAGCCATGATATGTTAATAATGCAAAGTTAACATTCCAGAAGCTCTGCACTAATTCGAACCAGCAGAGCAAGCTTATCCAGGATCAGCACTTTGCTCCTTGCAGCTGCAACAGTTTGATCTGGCACTGGGAACCTGAAGGCAGGCTTTCCTGTGTCATAAAATCATGGCCTCAGAAACTCTGGTGTCGCAGTTTTGATTGATGTCCTGTCTTACTCCCTTTACAATTCATGTAGGCTCTAGGATGTTCATATGACAGAGAATGTTGCTTAAAATTCAATAAGTAAGGGATGTTGGGATGAATATGCTGATAATTTCTATGCATTTAGTGCTTTTATCTTCACTTCTCTCTTCTTCCTTCCACCTCTCTTTAACACTCTCCTATGTTTTCCCCTTTCGGGTTTTGTTCTTTGCTACTTATCTCTTGGCTATTTCTCTCCCTTTCTCTTGCCTTCCCTGCTCTCTGATGAGTCTCCCAGCTCTGGCTCTCCTACAAGCCATTCCACCCATCCTTCTTGCTGATCTCTCTCTCGATGCTGAGCCCTGCAGGCTGCTCATCAGCACTCCTTTGCCGAGGAACATCAGCAGAGTATGGTAACGGATTAGCATGCTTGTTCCTGTTTTGAGTAAAATGCTCATGTTTATGGAAATGATTGATGTCTGGATAGCTTTTCTTTAACAACAAAGCTGCTAATGGTGCTAGTAGTTTAGCACTTTCCATTTCTATTAAATGAGTAAATGCAAGGAAAATAAGGGAATTTAACATAATGAATTTAAATATATTCTAATTTGATTGTTTTCAATAAGTACCTGAGAAAAAAATGTCTAAGAAGTTAGTAAGTATTTGAGAGAGCTCAGGCTGGCAATATAAAATTGTAGTAAAAAATAGGGAGACTAATGATAAAAAGGAAAGAAAATAAATAAGATTGTAGAACAGGGGAGAAACTCTCAGTTTGTATACACTCATAATCAGACAAATCAATCTTACTTGGCCAGGGGCAGAATTTACACCCAGAAAAAATGGTTAAAAAATTAAGAAATAAAATCAACAGGAATCAACTAAAACTGTATTAGATCAGATGAGATACTGACCTGTAGAAGCTCTAGTTTTCCTCTTCACTGTGCTGCTGGCTATACTGTTGTATCACTGGATGACTTTGGGTTACCTCCATAAAGTGAGCTGATCACTTTGATCTAGTCTGTAAAGCAAAGTCGCCCCCCAAAACATACAGGAAGTTAACAGGAATGACACATTAAGAAGAAATATACATTTTGATTGGTTCAGCAAGAGTTAAAAGGAGATCATGGCAATTTTCTCACAAGAGAAAAATGGCATTTTTAGGATTGCTAATACATCCAGGGAGAAAACAGGGTGAGATTGCCACATCATCAGCGGAGAACAATAAAATAATGCAATGCTTGCTGAAAATGTAAAATTTTATAGAGGGCAAACCTTCATTAATATGAAAAAAAAAAAAAGGTGAAGTGTCCCAAGGGGTTCATTTTGTACTTCGTGGCTGTCAAAGGACAGAAGGCACTCAGGGACTCTAATTTCATTCATCCCTTCTCTTAAGAGTCAATGAGCTTTCAAATCACCACTCCACTTTCTTGAACTGTTTAATCTAGATCATAACTAGGGAATTTCCTTGCTGCCTTAATCGCTTAAGCTTCAGTACGAGATGTGCATGGGCTTGTTAAACTTTCTCAAGCCCCCCTGTTCCAGTAGTCTGCAGAGACCCAACTAAGGCATTTAAATGAGAAGTCAGGCTGTCCTCGCTTCCCATTACAGCCTGGAAGAAACACAGACGATTACAAAGGTGACCCGTATCTTAAATAAGCTAAATCTCTTTTAGGATGTCTCTGTGATAAACTACAGGGGAGCTGTAGTCCTCATTATTCTTCCTAATTGCTTAAAATTAGGATAAATTAGGGATGAAGGAGGTCCTGAAATAAACACGGTTTCTGTGCAAAAATGTGTCAAATAAACAACGTCCCTCAGGGATTTTACAGCCCAGCCTGCTGGGTGATGCAGGCTCGCATTACAGGAAGGCCAGAGGAACATGCTGTGTAAAGACCCAATTCGGAGCACGTTGAAGTAAACAAACTTCAACTGATTTACATGGGCTTTAGTCTCCGCTTCCCTGCAGGGTGTTCACAGAGGTGAGCCAGTACCTTTCACTTGCCAGAAGAAGTGAGGTGTGACCACCTGTCCAGTCCACAGGTGTTGTCTGTTACGGCTGACATCACTTGTCACGGGGAAAATGTGTTTCGCTATGAATTTTTCACTTGCACGTTCTGTTTGCTTTTGTGCTGTACTTAGACGACTGTCTAAGCAGCCCATAATCCTCAGCAACATCTACATGCTGTATGAGCTGTCTACATATTCTCCTGACCTTTCTGAAAAGCAGGAAGCAGCTGCACTGCTGCATCTATGCTGACACTGACAGCTTCAATCCGGGTTTTACCACTGCTGTCATCTTACCAACTACTTTTCATTATTTAACACCTCCCCCCCCCCACCACAAAAAAAAAAAAAAAACAC
>NW_010415556.1:29879-30945 GCF_000710305.1 Buceros rhinoceros silvestris
AAAACCCCCCCCAAACCAAGCGAAAAACAACACACACCTTATTCAGAACCAAATTATCACAGTTTGGATCACAACTGGTTTACTGAGCTTGCACAAAACCTTGTGCTTGTGGAGCACACGGTAGAAGGAAAACAGCCAGATGGAAAAGTAAATGCTTCACTAGTTATTCCTCCCCAGTCTTTTAATTTAAAAATGATAACACTATTTAAATGCCAGATCTGATCAACCACTGAACTACAGAGGTGCAAAGATATCATAATTAATCTGAAAATGTTTTTTTGCTGTGGGAAATTTGGTAATATACATTATTATTGCTTGTTATAGGCCCATGTTTCTACATAGGTTGAAATCCTTTTCTTCCACTAATCAAATTTATATTGGCATGTTTCAGCAAAAATCTTCCAGCCTCTTCAGAAATATATAATGTCTTCTAATATAATGTAAAGACAGATTGTTTGCCCATTTCAGCATGAGCAGGCTTTGCCCTGGCTTTCATGCACAGTCTTTTTTCAATCTTGAAAAGTGTTCTTTTAATGTATTTGTGTGTGAGTTATATATTTTGTGTAGAAGGATCAAGGTTTTTAAGAAAGTAAACTGTAATAATCAGAACTTTACCAGCTCTATCTTTTGAGGTAACAGCACTTAGCAATAGCAGCAATTCATGTAGGTTTAACAATAGAAAAGAAAACAAGTGAAACTAAAGAAACACGGATTGTACTGAGCACTGTGCAATGCTAAATAGAAATACTGGAGCTAGCAAAAGCACTGGGAAACTGAATCATGAGTCTGTTAGTTTGGTACTTTTCCTAGCCTAATTTGTCCTGAAGACAAGTGTAAATTAAACAGGGTAAATTAACCCAGAGAGATATTTGTGCTTGCACAGTTATATTGATTCATGTACAGAACATATACATGGCAATGGATTGTGTGGTTGAGATCAACCCTTGTAGTAAATTTAAGCTCTCATAGGAGTTTTCTCCTTGCATACAAACTCTTCAGCCCATTCGCTTGAAATTTAATTTTATCTGGCCCGTTGCAAGAAAGTGTCCCCATTGCAGGCCTTTCC